>NC_068457.1:19768337-19783337 GCF_023373465.1 Oncorhynchus keta | reverse complement strand
TCTCTGTCTCTCTATGGTATCTCTGTCTCCAGTCCTGTTCTTCTCTACTGGTGTCTGAAGCAAGGATGTCCACGTGTCATTTTTCATGGGATGTTCAAAGTAGTTATTTTGTGCCGTGTGTCTACGGACAGAATTTTTTTTGTTTATGTCGCCAATTATTCTCAGAGCGTCTCGTTCCCTCTATTTTGAGCTGAACTCTCCTCTTTTATCCTCCTTTTTTCAGGTTTTCTTAAAACAAACACCATTAATGAAGCAGTGCTCTGACATCTGCAGGAAACCAACAACTAAATGAATGCGAGAAGCAACATCCCATCTCAGCCTTCCCACTGTCAGTCACACACAGCATCTCAAAGAGAAATACCTAACCACCACAGGCAGGCATGCGGGACGGGTAGTGTGTGTGTGCTTCAGCAATTTACATAGTCTTTATTCATCTTCTCTAATTCTGAATTGCACTTACCAACAATTTAACATAAGTATATTTATTAGCCATCAAAACGTCATTAACGCTCAGAAAGTTTCAAGGGACAGGAAGTATGTTTTTTGAATAAGGAGAAACAAATAAAATTTGATCAAAATGACTGTACCTCCCTCTCCTCTTTTCCCCCCTCTTTTCCTAGCTACCACCAGTCAGTGTTGTCAAGGCGATATACAGTTGATGTGCTGTAAATTGATTTCCGGGGAGATGTGATGGATGAATGGAAAATGAACATCTTCATCGGTGACCCCTCCGCGCCGTCGTCTCGATTGCTTCTCCCCACGCCCGCCCATGATTGACAAGCGCGCTAACGAGCGCTGTCGCCGGTCGTGTTCTTATTTCCCTGTGTGGGAAACACGACGAGTCTCCGGCCCTACGGTAATGAGCCCTACAAAGAGAAGGAGAGGACAGGAAGGAAGACTCGCCCCGAAGAGATGGAAGACGGAATGAAACAAGTCCAAGTAAATAATATAGAAAGGGCCAACACGGAAGTAGATTAAAAAAGTTGAGATTATTGCCGGCAAAGGAAAGAGGCGTGTCATTGTTTATCTGTCTTCTACCCTGATGGATGTCTTTCTTGCTGACGGTTTCAGCTACAACTTCAACCTAATGGATTCCTAGAGTGGGCTGGGATTTCAAAAGACAAAATGAGTCTTGGCGTAATGAGCGGCTCTTTTATATTTGATATATTATAATTGATATAGGGTGGCAGAGTGCGCTCCTTATTGGACTTTAAATGTCTCAATCAACGCAGACGAGAGCTGCCTTCTAACACAAACGCCAATCAAGGTGATCACAATTACAGGAAGACAAACGAGAGCAGACTTTTAAACTGTCAACAAAACTTTATCGATATGATGGAACTCAAGGTCATGAAGCCAGGAAGCTACGTTTTAAGCACAAAGCCATATTGGCGTACTGAGTAGAGACAGAGAGAGTGTGTGAGAGAGAGTGTAATGTTTACTGTTCATTTGTATTGTTTATTTCACTTTTGTTTATTTCACTTTCTTAGGCAATGTTAACATGTGTTTCCCATGCCAATAAAGCCCCTTGAATTGAAATTGAGAGAGATGCATGCATGTATAGCTGTACATACGTGTGTGTTTGAGTCATGTAATGTATTCATCCAGACGAGTAGTGAGGGTTATAAATCCGTGTTTACTTAGTGTGATTAGGAGGTGGCGGGATGTTGATGATGGTCTGGTGTGTAATCACACATCATGATTTATTCTCACCGTGATTAAAGCCCCCAAATGTTCCTATTGTCAGCCCCTCATCAACACACACAGGTAGGATGCTGCTCTGATTAACACACACAGGTAGGATGCTGCTCTGATTAACACACACAGGTCGGAGGCTGCTCTGGTTTAACACTGTAAAGCCTGTTTGTCTGGGGTGAAGAGGACAAATCCATCACCAAAAGAAGAAGGTATCTACATGTTATGTGGCGCCATCCGTTTTCTGCTTATCTATGTTTGGGTAAATATAAGACATATTTATCATTACCAATCACGTTGATTAACATCTGAAATACACATTAATGCAATCCTGGACTAACATGTAAACAACCCCCTATATCCCCAGACATCATGTACCAGTAGGCTACTAGATGACTTCTCTCAGTATACATCCAGAAGTTTACCAACTCTGCCTTCCTCCTGAAAGTCACTCATTAACTGCTGTGTGTCTCTCTCTCAGCTGTGTAGCTTGTTCATTAGTCTGGGAGGGGGGAGACGGGGAGAGACTGGGAGAGGGGGAGAGACGGGGACGGGGAGAGGGGGAGAGATGGGGACGGGGAGAGGGGGAGAGACAGGGACGGGGAGAGGGGGAGAGACGGGGACGGGGAGAGGGGGAGATGGGGACAGGGAGAGGGGGGAGAGACGGGGACGGGGAGAGGGGGAGAGACGGGGACGGGGAGAGGGGGAGAGAGAGGGACGGGGAGAGGGGGGAGAGACGGGGAGAGGGGAGGAGAGACAGGGACGGGGAGAGGGGGGAGAGATGGGGACGGGGAGAGGGGGAGAGACAGGGACGGGGGGGGGGAGGGGGAGAGATGGGGACGGGGAGAGGGGGGAGATGGGGACGGGGAGAGGGGGAGGGAGGGGGAGGGGGAGAGACAGGGACGGGGAGAGGGGGAGAGATGGGGACGGGGAGAGGGGGAGAGATGGGGACGGGGAGAGGGGGAGATGGGGACGGGGAGAGGGGGAGAGACGGGGAGAGGGGGAGAGACAGGGACGGGGAGAGGGGGGAGAGATGGGGACGGGGAGAGGGGGAGAGATGGGGACGGGGAGAGGGGGGAGATGGAGAGGGAGAGACGGGGACGGGGAGAGGGGGAGAGACAGGGACGGGGAGAGGGGGAGAGACAGGGACGGGGAGGGGGGGAGAGATGGGGACGGGGAGAGGGGAGAGACGGGGACGGGGAGAGGGGGGGAGACAGGGACGGGGAGAGGGGGAGAGATGGGGACGGGGGGAGAGGGGGAGAGACAGGGACGGGGAGAGGGGGAGAGATGGGGACGGGGAGAGGGGGGAGATGGGGACGGGGAGAGGGGGGGGAGACAGGGACGGGGAGAGGGGGAGAGACAGGGACGGGGAGAGGGGGGAGATGGGGACGGGGAGAGGGGGAGAGATGGGGACGGGGAGAGGGGGAGAGACAGGGATGGGGAGAGGGGGAGAGATGGGGACGGGGAGAGGGGGAGATGGGGAGGGGGGGGGGAGAGACGGGGACGGGGAGAGGGGGAGAGACAGGGACGGGGAGAGGGGGGGAGATGGGGACGGGGAGAGGGGGGAGAGACAGGGACGGGGAGAGGGGGGAGAGATGGGGACGGGGAGAGGGGGGAGATGGGGACGGGGAAATGAAGGGAGTGAGTGAGTCAGGTTCTCAGATGATGATCCCACCAAACACAACCGCAGGCTCTGGCATGGATGTGACTTCAGGCTGGCTGACAGTGACACCACAGCCCTCGTCTCTCCTTGTCTTGTCTCCTCTCCTCTCCTCTCCTCTCCTCTCCTCTCCTCTCCTCTCCTCTCGTTCCCTACTAATACTGGATAACTCTTGACTACAGTAGTACACAGCTCCTGTTCTAACGGTCTCATGGTTTCATCACTGTTTTCAAACTCATTGTGTATCGTTTGTGGTATACCTCAACTCTGTTCGACCGCCAAAGATGATCTAATTTCCCCTCTCTTTCCAAGTTCGTCCTTGAAAGGGTTGGGCAGAATGGATGTGTTGAAGAGAAGGAGCTAGGAGCCACACGAGCTGCAGTGTTTTCTATAGAGCTGAGAGGCATGTTTGTGTGAGGGCCACTGGGTAGTGACCTCTCCTTTAATATCCCAGCACGATGGGGGACTCTAGGACTCTGCAGGCGGGCAATTCATACCTTAAAGATGGGCCACCCTGCTGCTCAGGACGTGTGCCCTCCCTTTGACCTCCCCACGCCCCCTGACCCCTGTCACCATGGCAATGGGGAGTCCCATCACAGGCAGTGCACATACCTGGCACCTTGGCCACCCCTCCTCTCTCCCCCTCTCCCCTCATCTTTCCCATCTCCCGGGTCCCACTAGGGGATCTGTAATGAAACAGCTGCTCTGTACTCTGCAGCAGTAGGCTGGCCTACACCGTGCACCATTCATACCGTTTAGATAGGAAACCTGACAGTAAGCTGAGTTTATGACAGTACAGTAAAAGGAAATGTGGAGTGTAACCTAAAATCAACATCTTCCTTGTTTGTCTTCTTGACCCTTCAGAATGTTCTCCACTCTCCTCTCTTCTCCCTCCTCCTTGTCCTCTCCCCTTTCCCCCCTCCTCTCTTTTCCCTCCTTCCTGTCGCCTCCCCCCTCCTCTCTTCTCCATCCTTCCTGTCGCCTCCCCTCTCCTCTCTTCTCCCTCCTTCCTGTCGCCTCCCCCCTCCTCTCTTCTCCATCCTTCCTGTCGCCTCCCCTCTCCTCTCTTCTCCCTCCTTCCTGTCACCTCTCCTCTCTTCTTCCTCCTTCCTGTCACCTCTCCCCTCTTCTCCCTCCTTCCTATCGCCTCCCCTCTCCCCTCTTCTCCCTCCTCCTTGTCCTCTCCCCTTTCCCCCCTCCTCTCTTCTCCATCCTTCCTGTCGTCTCCCCTCTCCTCTCTTCTCCCTCCTCCTTGTCCTCTCCCCTTTCCGCCCTCCTCTCTTCTCCCTCCTTCCTGTCTCATCCCCTCTCTCCTCTTCTCCCTCCTTCCTGTCGCCTCCCCCCTCCTCTCTTCTCTCTCCTTCCTGTCACCTCCCCTCTCCTCTCTTCTCCCTCCTTCCTGTCGCCTCCTCTCTCTTCTCTCCTCTCTTCTCTGTTCCCCAGACATCATGCCATCATTAGTGTTAGGCCTCTCTTCTGACTCAGCATATCTCTTCCCAAGCCTCTCTTCTCTGTTCCCCAGACATCATGCCATCATTAGTGTTAGGCATCTCCTCTGACTCAGCATATCTCTTCCCAAGCCTCTCTTCTCTGTTCCCCAGACATCATGCCATCATAAGTGTTAGGCATCTCCTCTGACTCAGCGTATCTCTTCCCCAGACTCTCTGTTCCCCAGACATCATGCCATCATTAGTGTTAGGCCTCTCCTCTGACTCAGTGTATCTCTTCCCCAGCCTCTCTTCTCTGTTCCCCAGACATCATGCCATCATTAGTGTTAGGCCTCTCCTCTGACTCAGCGTATCTCTTTCCCAGCCTCTCTTCTCTGTTCCCCAGACATCATGCCATCATTAGTGTTAGGCCTCTCCTCTGACTCAGCGTATCTCTTCCCCAGACTCTCTTCTCTGTTCCCCAGACATCATGCCATCATTAGTGTTAGGCCTCTCCTCTGACTCAGCGTATCTCTTTCCCAGCCTCTCTTCTCTGTTCCCCAGACATCATGCCATCATTAGTGTTAGGCCTCTCCTCTGACTCAGCGTATCTCTTCCCCAGACTCTCTTCTCTGTTCCCCAGACATCATGCCATCATTAGTGTTAGGCCTCTCCTCTGACTCAGCGTATCTCTTTCCCAGCCTCTCTTCTCTGTTCCCCAGACATCATGCCATCATTAGTGTTAGGCCTCTCCTCTGACTCAGCATATATCTTCCCCAGACTCTCTGTTCCCCAGACATCATGCCATCATTAGTGTTAGGCCTCTCCTCTGACTCAGCATATCTCTTCCCCAGACTCTCTTCTCTGTTCCCCAGACATCATGCCATCATTAGTGTTAGGCCTCTCCTCTGACTCAGCATATCTCTTCCCCAGCCTCTCTGTTCCCCAGACATCATGCCATCATTAGTGTTAGGCCTCTCCTCTGACTCAGCATATCTCTTCCCCAGACTCTCTTCTCTGTTCCCCAGACATCATGCCATCATTAGTGTTAGGCCTCTCCTCTGACTCAGTGTATCTCTTCCCCAGCCTCTCTGTTGCCCAGATATCATGCCATCATTAGTGTTAGGCCTCTCCTCTGACTCAGCATATCTCTTCCCAAGCCTCTCTTCTCTGTTCCCCAGACATCATGCCATCATTAGTGTTAGGCCTCTCCTCTGACTCAGCATATATCTTCCCCAGACTCTCTGTTCCCCAGACATCATGCCATCATTAGTGTTAGGCCTCTCCTCTGACTCAGCATATCTCTTCCCCAGACTCTCTGTTCCCCAGACATCATGCCATCATAAGTGTTAGGCCTCTCCTCTGACTCAGCATATCTCTTCCCCAGACTCTCTTCTCTGTTCCCCAGACATCATGCCATCATAAGTGTTAGGCCTCTCCTCTGACTCAGCATATCTCTTCCCCAGACTCTCTTCTCTGTTCCCCAGACATCATGCCATCATAAGTGTTAGGCCTCTCCTCTGACTCAGCATATCTCTTCCCCAGACTCTCTTCTCTGTTCCCCAGACATCATGCCATCATAAGTGTTAGGCCTCTCCTCTGACTCAGCGTATCTCTTCCCCAGCCTCTCTTCTCTCCCTCCTATAACATGGTTGTTAACTGCACACAGCTGTAGAGGAAGGTGTCTAATGTAAGAACCCTACTGAGGACATATTAACGGTGCACCACTGAGACGTACAGTATGCCCAAGCCAGCCACTGACATCAAATCAATAATCGTCCTGTCACGCCCGCTTGTTCAGTCAATGCTTTGCATTTTATTTCTACATGGTTTGATTGATTGTTGGTGGCGGGGGTTTTGATGGCGGGGTTGAGGTCGATAATGATATGTGTAAGGCAGTAGCGTACGTTGCTGTTATGTAGATCTTAACAGGTTTGATTTCTGTCATTATAAGGAATGTATCTTCAGTTTAAATGAACTGGTGTGTGTGAGTGTTGTGTTTATTGAGAGAGATATATTCCACTTTTGTTGATTTATTTCACTTGCTTTGGCAATGTAAACATGTCTTCCCCATAACAATAAAGCCAGAGGGAGGGAGGAAGAGCAATATAACAGAGAAGCACCTCTGATTTCTGCTACTGTTTACACCATGGAGGCACCACTTCCCCAACGCACAACCCCCTTCCCAACAATACTACCCCCCCCACACCCTCCCCCTCACCACTTCCCCACCGCACACCCCCCTTCCCAACAATAATACCCCCCACACCCTCCCCTCACCACTTCCCCAACGCACACCCCCTTCCCAACAATACTACCCCCACATCCTCCCCTCACCACTTCCCCACCGCACACCCCCCCCTTCCCAACACTACTACCCCCCCCCCTCACACACACAAACACACACCCCCCCCTCACCACTACCCCACACACACACCCCCTCCCCTCACTACTACCCCCCCCTCACCACTACCCCACACACACAAACACACACCCTCCCCCTCACCACTACCCCACACACACAAACACAAACACACACCCTCCCCCTCACCACTACCCCACACACACAAACACACACCCTCCCCCTCACCACTACCCCACACACAGCCCCAACAATAGACAGAAGGTGTTACTTGCAGGGCGCCCAGAGCAGGTCTATTATTCCCTCCTATTAGTGTTAATTAGCTTCTTATTAGGCAGGGCGACTCAGCGCGCTCCCTCATACTAACCAACTATTGAAAACACATGATCTCTGGCCCTGCTCAAGGTGACCAGGCTTTCTGTTAAATACTAACCAGGACTTCACAGCCACTGGAAGGTGAACCTGGGACCCGTCTGAAATGGCCCCCTATTCACTATATAGTGCACTACTTTAGACAGTAGCCCATAGAGTATAGAGTGCCAGTTCAGATGCTGCCCTGGATCTAATGAATGCACAGACACATTCTTCTACTTTCAGCCAAGGCCCCTAAAACCTTTGAAACATATAAATCCTCCTTCCTAAATCCCAACTCATTTGTTTCCTTTTTCTGTTCTTTTTAGGAGTCTGATATTTTTGGCTGGAAATTAAGCAAGTGTGCAAAAGCTATTCTTATCATGAATAATTTTCTCCCTCCATCCACCCGGTCACTCAACCTTGGAGACATGACATTACAAAACAGATATGGGAGTTTCTGTCTGCTTGGAGACATGACATTACAAAACAGATATGGAAGTTTCTGTCTGCTTGGAGACATGACATTACAAAACAGATATGGGAGTTTCTGTCTCCTTGGAGACATGACATTACAAAACAGATATGGGAGTTTCTGTCTCCTTGGAGACATGACATTACAAAACAGATATGGGAGTTTCTGTCTGCTTGGAGACATGACATTACAAAACAGATATGGGAGTTTCTGTCTGTTTGGAGACATGACATTACAAAACAGATATGGGAGTTTCTGTCTGTTTGGAGACATGACATTACAAAACAGATATGGGAGTTTCTGTCTGCTTGGAGACATGACATTACAAAACAGATATGGGAGTTTCTGTCTGTTTGGAGACATGACATTACAAAACAGATATGGGAGTTTCTGTCTGCTTGGAGACATGACATTACAAAACAGATATGGGAGTTTCTGTCTGTTTGGAGACATGACATTACAAAACAGATATGGGAGTTTCTGTCTGTTTGGAGACATGACATTACAAAACAGATATGGGAGTTTCTGTCTGTTTGGAGACATGACATTACAAAACAGATATGGGAGTTTCTGTCTGTTTGGAGACATGACATTACAAAACAGATATGGGAGTTTCTGTCTCCTTGGAGACATGACATTACAAAACAGATATGGGAGTTTCTGTCTCCTTGGAGACATGACATTACAAAACAGATATGGGAGTTTCTGTCTCCTTGGAGACATGACATTACAAAACAGATATGGGAGTTTCTGTCTCCTTGGAGACATGACATTACAAAACAGATATGGGAGTTTCTGTCTGTTTGGAGACATGACATTACAAAACAGATATGGGAGTTTCTGTCTGCTTGGAGACATGACATTACAAAACAGATATGGGAGTTTCTGTCTGTTTGGAGACATGACATTACAAAACAGATATGGGAGTTTCTGTCTGCTTGGAGACATGACATTACAAAACAGATATGGGAGTTTCTGTCTGTTTGGAGACATGACATTACAAAACAGATATGGGAGTTTCTGTCTGTTTGGAGACATGACATTACAAAACAGATATGGGAGTTTCTGTCTGTTTGGAGACATGACATTACAAAACAGATATGGGAGTTTCTGTCTGTTTGGAGACATGACATTACAAAACAGATATGGGAGTTTCTGTCTGTTTGGAGACATGACATTACAAAACAGATATGGGAGTTTCTGTCTCCTTGGAGACATGACATTACAAAACAGATATGGGAGTTTCTGTCTGTTTGGAGACATGACATTACAAAACAGATATGGGAGTTTCTGTCTCCTTGGAGACATGACATTACAAAACAGATATGGGAGTTTCTGTCTCCTTGGAGACATGACATTACAAAACAGATATGGGAGTTTCTGTCTGTTTGGAGACATGACATTACAAAACAGATATGGGAGTTTCTGTCTCCTTGGAGACATGACATTACAAAACAGATATGGGAGTTTCTGTCTGTTTGGAGACATGACATTACAAAACAGATATGGGAGTTTCTGTCTGCTTGGAGACATGACATTACAAAACAGATATGGGAGTTTCTGTCTGTTTGGAGACATGACATTACAAAACAGATATGGGAGTTTCTGTCTGCTTGGAGACATGACATTACAAAACAGATATGGGAGTTTCTGTCTGTTTGGAGACATGACATTACAAAACAGATATGGGAGTTTCTGTCTGTTTGGAGACATGACATTACAAAACAGATATGGGAGTTTCTGTCTGTTTGGAGACATGACATTACAAAACAGATATGGGAGTTTCTGTCTGTTTGGAGACATGACATTACAAAACAGATATGGGAGTTTCTGTCTCCTTGGAGACATGACATTACAAAACAGATATGGGAGTTTCTGTCTCCTTGGAGACATGACATTACAAAACAGATATGGGAGTTTCTGTCTGTTTGGAGACATGACATTACAAAACAGATATGGGAGTTTCTGTCTCCTTGGAGACATGACATTACAAAACAGATATGGGAGTTTCTGTCTGTTTGGAGACATGACATTACAAAACAGATATGGGAGTTTCTGTCTCCTTGGAGACATGACATTACAAAACAGATATGGGAGTTTCTGTCTGTTTGGAGACATGACATTACAAAACAGATATGGGAGTTTCTGTCTGTTTGGAGTCATGACATTACAAAACAGATATGGGAGTTTCTGTCTGCTTGGAGACATGACATTACAAAACAGATATGGGAGTTTCTGTCTCCTTGGAGACATGACATTACAAAACAGATATGGGAGTTTCTGTCTCCTTGGAGACATGACATTACAAAACAGATATGGGAGTTTCTGTCTCCTTGGAGACATGACATTACAAAACAGATATGGGAGTTTCTGTCTGCTTGGAGACATGACATTACAAAACAGATATGGGAGTTTCTGTCTCCTTGGAGACATGACATTACAAAACAGATATGGGAGTTTCTGTCTCCTTGGAGACATGACATTACAAAACAGATATGGGAGTTTCTGTCTCCTTGGAGACATGACATTACAAAACAGATATGGGAGTTTCTGTCTCCTTGGAGACATGACATTACAAAACAGATATGGGAGTTTCTGTCTCCTTGGAGACATGACATTACAAAACAGATATGGGAGTTTCTGTCTCCTTGGAGACATGACATTACAAAACAGATATGGGAGTTTCTGTCTCCTTGGAGACATGACATTACAAAACAGATATGGGAGTTTCTGTCTGCTTGGAGACATGACATTACAAAACAGATATGGGAGTTTCTGTCTGCTTGGAGACATGACATTACAAAACAGATATGGGAGTTTCTGTCTCCTTGGAGACATGACATTACAAAACAGATATGGGAGTTTCTGTCTGCTTGGAGACATGACATTACAAAACAGATATGGGAGTTTCTGTCTCCTTGGAGACATGACATTACAAAACAGATATGGGAGTTTCTGTCTGCTTGGAGACATGACATTACAAAACAGATATGGGAGTTTCTGTCTCCTTGGAGACATGACATTACAAAACAGATATGGGAGTTTCTGTCTCCTTGGAGACATGACATTACAAAACAGATATGGGAGTTTCTGTCTCCTTGGAGACATGACATTACAAAACAGATATGGGAGTTTCTGTCTCCTTGGAGACATGACATTACAAAACAGATATGGGAGTTTCTGTCTCCTTGGAGACATGACATTACAAAACAGATATGGGAGTTTCTGTCTGCTTGGAGACATGACATTACAAAACAGATATGGGAGTTTCTGTCTCCTTGGAGACATGACATTACAAAACAGATATGGGAGTTTCTGTCTCCTTGGAGACATGACATTACAAAACAGATATGGGAGTTTCTGTCTCCTTGGAGACATGACATTACAAAACAGATATGGGAGTTTCTGTCTCCTTGGAGACATGACATTACAAAACAGATATGGGAGTTTCTGTCTCCTTGGAGACACGACATTACAAAACAGATATGGGAGTTTCTGTCTCCTTGGAGACATGACATTACAAAACAGATATGGGAGTTTCTGTCTCCTTGGAGACATGACATTACAAAACAGATATGGGAGTTTCTGTCTCCTTGGAGACACGACATTACAAAACAGATATGGGAGTTTCTGTCTGCTTGGAGACATGACATTACAAAACAGATATGGGAGTTTCTGTCTGCTTGGAGACATGACATTACAAAACTGCATCCTGGAATGATGATGTCACTACTACTGTTCAAGGAGATTACTGACTAGCCTAGCGTATTAATCACTGTCTGTGGCCGGGACACCTTCCAAGAGTGCTTTGCATCTCGCCACATCGCTTTACAAGTCTAGCGGCTCTAGAAGGAGGAGAGTGACAAAGTGCTTCTCAAAGCGGCTCGGTGTTGGCAGGGCGTACGTCTGGGGAGTGGGGGGACGCTCATCCTCTGAAGACAGTCCTGGTGAGTGGGGGGACGCTCATCCTCTGAAGACAGTCCTGGGGAGTGGGGGGACGCTCATCCTCTGAAGACAGTCCTGGTGAGTGGGGGGACGCTCATCCTCTGAAGACAGTCCTGGTGAGTGGGGGGACGCTCATCCTCTGAAGACAGTCCTGGGGAGTGCTTCTCAAAGCAGCTCGGTGTTGGCAGGGCGTACGTCTGGGGAGTGGGGGGACGCTCATCCTCTGAAGACAGTCCTGGGAAGTGGGGGGACGCTCATCCTCTGAAGACAGTCCTGGGGAGTGCTTCTCAAAGCGGCTCGGTGTTGGCAGGGCGTACGTCTGGGGAGTGGGGGGACGCTCATCCTCTGAAGACAGTCCTGGGGACGGATAGATAGAAGAGGAAGAAAGATGGTAGAACTTGGAGTGACAACTTTTCTCGACCTTCACTTTTAGCTGCTTCATTGTCCTGTTTATTGTCCCCACTTTGGTAAAAATGCACAAAGCTGCATTATTCCCTTACAGTGTTGTTGAGAGAATAAATATGCTAATTTAAGCCAAAGAACAAACAAGGTGGTTTACCTAAATTATTCCCTCACAGCTTTTGTATTAGTTCCAAACGCTAAACAGAATCGCTGCAATTAAGCGCAGTGGTCTGACCTGCACACATACATTCATAAAGGAGACTCAAACTCGCTCTGCTGCAGCACCAGCTAAGTACCCAGCCAGTGTTTGCATCGCAAACAAATGCCTCCCCACGTTGTGTTTCCTCGCCGCTCCTGATTCACTCTGACAGATCGAGAGAGAGAGAGAGAGAGAGAGAGAGAGAGAGAGAGAGAGAGAGAGAGAGAGAGAGAGAGAGAGAGAGAGAGAGGTGCAGAGAGAAACAGAGAGAGGAGAAGAGAGGGAGAGAGAGAGGGAGAGAGAGAGAGAGAGAGAGAGAGAGAGAGAGAGAGAGAGAGAGAGAGAGAGCTCAGAGGTAGTAGTACACTATTGCTGACAAACAACTCCGGGGGCACCACACCAGACAAATAACCATTAGATATTGTCTTTACCTATAAGCCTTTCTACTCTGGCTCAGGGTCAAACTAAGGTCACAATAGTAAGGGTAAAGAAATGTCATTGTTTTATTCTGACATGGAATAACAACGTCTAGCAAATTCCTTTGCGTGTCTCTGTTCTAGCTCTACCTTTTATATGAAGTGATGAGACCCAGAGAGAAGCACAGGGAGGGGGGGAGAGAGAGAGCATGACGGGCCAGCTCCCCCTGCCGCTCTCCCAGAATGCACCACTGCAAGTACGACCTCCATCATCTCAGCACCCCCAGCAGCGTCTTGTGTCCTGCTAGCCAGAGCACTTAACTTGACTACACCACGTCTGCTTGTTTTGGTCCAGAATCACACAGAGTACTAATGGAAAAACAACAAGTGGGGCCCAGCAGCCCAGAAACCTCTCATGGACTCTCTCTCCACTCACAGTCCTCTTACAGCTACTGTGTGTTGACTTCAAAGTCCTGTCTGAATTCAAAACCTTTATGCCCGCATTGCATGGTCTTCTACAGTGTAGTGTCCGTGAGGCTGCAGCAAGAGAATCATCTTTAGACTGCATTAGTGTCACTCTAGTCTGTCACTGTTGTTCCCACAGCAAGTGAAGGGATCCTCTGAGCACGCTGCAATAGAGACGTCAAATCAACTGCAACACAGGCTTTATGAGGACCATCATGTACGGTCATAGTAACGAGGTAGTATACACACATAGTTACATTGACACCTACGGATGGTACATAGTAGACAACACTAGTCCTTATATTGAATATATGGCAGACTACCTGAAATTGTAGAACAACCATTCTAGTGTATATCTACAAGGTAAACAGCACTAACAGGAAGCACTGTAGGGGAAAAAACACACGATAGAGACGGAAAAGAAAAAGAGACATAAACACGTCACACAGACAAAAGGTTAGGACTGTTGTCAACGGTGTGACAGGGCCAGTAAACACGTCACACGGACAAAAGGTTAGGACTGTTGTCAACGGTGTGACAGGGCCAGTAAACACGTCACACAGACAAAAGGTTAGGACTGTTGTCAACGGTGTGACAGGGCCAGTAAACACATCACACAGACAAAAGGTTAGGACTGTTGTCAACGGTGTGACAGGGCCAGTAAACACATCACACAGACAAAGGTTAGGACTGTTGTCAACGGTGTGACAGGGCCAGTAAACACGTCACACAGACAAAGGTTAGGACTGTTGTCAACGGTGTGACAGGGCCAGTAAACACGTCACACAGACAAAAGGTTAGGACTGTTGTCAACGGTGTGACAGGGCCAGTAAACACATCACACAGACAAAGGTTAGGACTGTTGTCAACGGTGTGACAGGGCCAGTAAACACGTCACACAGACAAACAGACAAAGGTTAGGACTGTTGTCAACGGTGTGACAGGGCCAGTAAACACGTCACACAGACAAAAGGTTAGGACTGTTGTCAACGGTGTGACAGGGCCAGTAAACACGTCACACAGACAAAAGGTTAGGACTGTTGTCAACGGTGTGACAGGGCCAGTAAACACGTCACACAGACAAAGGTTAGGACTGTTGTCAACGGTGTGACAGGGCCAGTAAACACATCACACAGACAAAAGGTTAGGACTGTTGTCAACGGTGTGACAGGGCCAGTAAACACGTCACACAGACAAAAGGTTAGGACTGTTGTCAACGGTGTGACAGGGCCAGTAAACACATCACACAGACAAAGGTTAGGACTGTTGTCAACGGTGTGACAGGGCCAGTAAACACGTCACACAGACAAAAGGTTAGGACTGTTGTCAACGGTGTGACAGGGCCAGTAAACACGTCACACAGACAAAAGGTTAGGACTGTTGTCAACGGTGTGACAGGGCCAGTAAACACGTCACACAGACAAAAGGTTAGGACTGTTGTCAGACAAAAGGTGGACTGACAGGGCCAGTAAACACATCACACAGACAAAGGTTAGGACTGTTGTCAACGGTGGGCCAGTAAACACGTGACAGGGCCAGTAAACACGTCACACAGACAAAAGGTTAGGACTGTTGTCAACGGTGTGACAGGGCCAGTAAACAC
>NC_068457.1:19730837-19763337 GCF_023373465.1 Oncorhynchus keta | reverse complement strand
ACTGTAGTCAACAACTCACATACTCGCTCAGTCGTCATAGATCATTGTTTTCTATGAGTTCTATATAGGAAGGAGCCGTCTGTTAATGCTAACAGCTATCCACGTAGCATTTTGACCACCCACCAGGACAATGGGACGGCCAGGGGTTTAATGGCTGTCTGGGGTCAACTCTGTCTGGGCAGGGGCATCATTCTAGCACCAGGAAGCAGTTTGAGGCCTGCTTGGGAAACTAGGATATCAGCGTAGATGGTTCAGATCCCCTTGGGATGCAGTCATTTGTCTTTCTGTTGCCTGTTGGGTTGGACACAAGCTGTCTGTCTCGATGGATGGATGGACAGGCAGAATCATTAATTAGAGAGTCTTTATTGACACTATTGACAAAAAAAGGCTACATGTATTTGATATGAGACCTAACGATCACAACTAAAAAACTAAGAAACACACAAAAAAAACATTTTTGAATGAATGGTCATGATACCTAATCAAGAAACATTGTTCTCTTCTTTGTTTGATATGAACCTGGTATTTTTATTATGAGAGGGTAAAATCCACACTATGGTAATTTACTGAAGAAAACAAAAAAATGACAAGGTTGGAATGACTCATTTTACAATACCCTAATGATTGCTCATATTCCAATTAAGAAACATAGACAAAAACATGGCAACAATGGGCAATAAATACTGGGCCTTCTGCCAGGGGAAAACACCCCAAACAATTAATAAGAACTAATAAGAACAACACACGTAACACAACCTTTAATTTATTAGACTTATCCATCTCAATTCACCTGCACTCTTGGGTGGATGTATTGTCATATGGCGGTGATGTATTGTGATATGGCGGTGATGTATTGTGATATGGCGGTGATGTATTGTGATATGGCGGTGATGTATTGTGATATGGCGCTGATGTATTCAGATATGGCGCTGATGTATTGGACATGGCGGTGATGTATTGTGATATGGTTGTGATGTATTGTGATATGGCGGTGATATATTGTGATATGGCAATGATGTATTGTGATATGGTTGTGATGTATTGTGATATGGTTGTGATGTATTGTGATATGGCGGTGATATATTGTGATATGGCAATGATGTATTGTGATATGGTTGTGATGTATTGTGATATGGCGGTGATATATTGTGATATGGCAATGATGTATTGTGATATGGTTGTGATGTATTGTGATATGGCGGTGATGTATTGTGATATGGCGCTGATGTATTGTGACATGGCGGTGATGTATTGTGATATGGCGGTGGTGTATTGTGATATGGTGGTGATGTATTGTGATATGGCGGTGGTGTATTGTGATATGGCGGTGATGTATTGTGATATGGCGCTGATGTATTCAGATATGGCGCTGATGTATTGGACATGGCGGTGATGTATTGTGATATGGTTGTGATGTATTGTGATATGGCGGTGATATATTGTGATATGGCAATGATGTATTGTGATATGGTTGTGATGTATTGTGATATGGCGGTGATGTATTGTGATATGGTTGTGATGTATTGTGATATGGCGGTGATATATTGTGATATGGCAATGATGTATTGTGATATGGTTGTGATGTATTGTGATATGGCGGTGATGTATTGTGATATGGTGGTGATGTATTGTGATATAGCGGTGATATATTGTGATATGGCAATGATGTATTGTGATATGGCGGTGATGTATTCAGATATGGCGCTGATGTATTGTGACATGGCGGTGATGTATTGTGACATGGCGGCGATGTATTGTGATATGGCGCTGATGTATTGTGACATGGCGGTGATGTATTGTGATATGGCGCTGATGTATTCAGATATGGCACTGATGTATTGGACATGGCGGTGATGTATTGTGATATGGTGGTGATGTATTGTGATATGGCGATGATGTATTGTGATATGGCGCTGATGTATTGTGATATGGCGATGATGTATTGTGATATGGTGGTGATATATTCAGATATGTAAATGTAAATATGGTGGTGATGTATTGTGATATGGCGGTGATGTATTGTGATATGGTGGTGGTGTATTGTGATATGGCGGTGATGTATTGTGATATGGCGCTGATGTATTGTGATATGGCGCTGATGTATTGTGATATGGCGATGATGTATTGTGATATGGCGCTGATGTATTGTGATATGGCGCTGGTGTATTGTGATTTGGTGGTGATATATTCAAATATGGTGGTGATGTATTCAGATATGGCGGTGATGTATTGTGATATGGCGGTGATGTATTGTGATATGGCGCTGATGTATTGTGATATGGCGCTGATGTATTGTGATATGGCGGTGATATACTGTGATATGGTGGTGATATATTCAGATATGTAAATGTAAATATGGTGGTGATGTATTGTGATGTGGTGTATTGTGATATGGTGGTGGTGTATTGTGATATGGCGGTGATGTATTGTGATATGGTGGTGATGTATTCAGATATGGTGGTGATGTATTCAGATATGGTGGTGATGTATTGTGATATGGCGGTGGTGTATTCAGATATGGTGGTGATGTATTGTGATATGGCGGTGATGTATTCAGATATGGTGGTGATGTATTGTGATATGGCGGTGATGTATTCAGATATGGTGGTGATGTATTGTGATATGGCGGTGGTGTATTGTGATATGGTGGTGATGTATTGTGATATGGTGGTGATGTATTGTGATATGGTGGTGATGTATTGTGATATGGCGGTGATGATGTATGGTGTGATATGGCGGGTGTGATGTATTCAGATATGGTGGTGATGTATTCAGCAGATATGGTGGTGATGTATTCAGATATGGTGGTGATGTATTGTGATATGGCAGTGATGTATTCAGATATGGTGGTGATGTATTGTGATATGGTGGTGATGTATTGTGATATGGTGGTGATGTATTGTGATATGGCGGTGGTGTATTGTGATATGGCGGTGGTGTATTGTGATATGGCGGTGATGTATTCAGATATGGTGGTGATGTATTGTGATATGGTGGTGATGTATTGTGATATGGCAGTGATGTATTCAGATATGGTGGTGATGTATTGTGATATGGCAGTGATGTATTCAGATATGGTGGTGGTGTATTGTGATATGGCGGTGGTGTATTGTGATATGGCGGTGGTGTATTGTGATATGGCGGTGATGTATTGTGATATGGCAGTGATGTATTCAGATATGGTGGTGATGTATTGTGATATGGCGGTGGTGTATTGTGATATGGCGGTGATGTATTGTGATATGGCGGTGGTGTATTGTGATATGGCGGTGATGTATTCAGATATGGTGGTGATGTATTGATATGGCAGTGATGTATTCAGATATGGTGGTGGTGTATTGTGATATGGCGGTGATGTATTGTGATATGGCGGTGATGTATTGTGATATGGCGGTGGTGTATTGTGATATGATATGGTGGTGATGTATTGTGATATGGTGGTGATGTATTCAGATATGGTGGTGATGTATTGTGATATGGCAGTGATGTACTGTGATATGGCGGTGATGTATTCAGATATGGTGGTGATGTATTGTGATATGGCAGTGATGTATTCAGATATGGTGGTGATGTATTGTGATATGGCGGTGATGTATTGTGATATGGCAGTGATGTATTCAGATATGGTGGTGATGTATTGTGATATGGCGGTGGTGTATTGTGATATGGTGGTGATGTATTGTGATATGGCGGTGATGTATTGTGATATGGCGGTGATGTATTGTGATATGGTGGTGATGTATTGTGATATGGTGGTGATGTATTGTGATATGGTGGTGATGTATTGTGATATGGCGGTGATGTATTGTGATATGGCGGTGATGTATTCAGATATGGTGGTGATGTATTGTGATATGGCGGTGATGTATTGAGATATGGTGGTGATGTATTGTGATATGGCGGTGATGTATTCAGATATGGTGGTGATGTATTCAGATATGGTGGTGATGTATTCAGATATGGTGGTGATGTATTGTGATAATGATAAGGATGTGATCACCCAACCCCCACTGAGACCAACATTCCCCATCAACTAAGACTGTTGTTATTGTTCTTTTCAAGGCACTGGGTCTTTCAGGTTCTAGCCTGGTGTGGTTCAGTTACCATCTACTACAGCCACGTGGGGCTTGGTGAACAATTGTTTTCTCAGCCTGTGAGAAAACATTGTATGAAAAACACTACAGGTATCCAAAAACACACACTGTGGTTGGGAGACCAACAGCAGTTAGCAGCCGTTACAATAAAACCAGTGATTAGGTTAAATGTGATCTGATGTGCTGGTTGCCTAAAGCATTGTCATCTATTACCTCCTATTGAGGTTTTGTGTGAGGTCTTCAGCAAAACAGATGCACCACCTCTCGCTGCACTGTCCTGTGCCTGCCTGCGGCCGGCCTGTCTCAGACCTGACAAGTCTCTTGAAGAGAAGTGACTGTCTGTCTGTCTGTGTCTCTGTCATGACAGGTGTCTCAGACCTGACAAGTCTCTTGGAGAGAAGTGTCTGTCTGTCTGTCTGTCTGTCTGTCTGTCTGTCTGTCTGTCTGTCTGTCTGTCTGTCTGTCTGTCTGTCTGTCTGTCTGTCTGCCTGTCTGTCTGTCTGTCTGTCTGTCTGTCTGTCTGTCTGTCTGTCTGTCTGTCTGTCTGTCTGTCTGTCTGTCTGTCTGTCTGTCTGTCTGTCTGTCTGTGTCTCTGTCGTGACAGGTGTCTCAGACCTGACAAGTCTCTTGGAGAGAAGTGACTGGCTGTCTGTCTGGGTGTCACTCATTACAAGCAGCACATAGAACAACATATTGACTTCCAGTGCAGTACCAAGACTAGGTTGTATTGTAAATAGGACATTTCTCCCTTCTGTCTGTCTCAGTCCTGTTTGCTCTCTCTCTCTCCCTCTCTTTTCCCCATCTCTCTTCCCTCTGCATTTACTCTGAGCCTGATGAGAGCAAGAGACAGCGTGTGTTTGTGATGCAGCGTTCGTCTGATGAGGTTGCTAGCGTGTTGTGTGTTGGCTGTGGGATGACAAACACACAACAGAGCGGTGCAGCGAGTACATCAATAACCTCTGTCTCCTAACTCAAATATCTATCTGGAGTAGAGCTAGCTGCTTCACAAGCCTGTCTTCACTGCCTGGGATGCTGCCTACCTACAGACTGAGAGGCTGGGATGCTGCCTACCCACAGACTGAGAGGCTGGGATGCTGCCTACCCACAGACTGAGAGGCTGGGATGCTGCCTACCCACAGACTGAGAGGCTGGGATGCTGCCTACCCACAGACTGAGAGGCTGGGATGCTGCCTACCCACAGACTGAGAGGCTGGGATGCTGCCTACCCACAGACTGAGAGGCTGGGATGCTGCCTACGCACAGACTGAGAGGCTGGGATGCTGCCTACGCACAGACTGAGAGGCTGGGATGCTGCCTACGCACAGACTGAGAGGCTGGGATGCTGCCTACGCACAGACTGAGAGGCTGGGATGCTGCCTACCCACAGACTGAGAGGCTGGGTGCTGCCTACCCACATACTGAGAGGCTGGGATGCTGCCTACCCACAGACTGAGAAGCTGGGATGCTGCCTACCCACAGACTGAGAGGCTGGGATGCTGCCTACCCACAGACTGAGAGGCTGGGATGCTGCCTACCCACAGACTGAGAGGCTGGGATGCTGCCTACCCACAGCCTGAGAGGCTGGGATGCTGCCTACCCACAGACTGAGAAGCTGGGATGCTCCCTACCCACAGACTGAGAGGCTGGTTTCAAGTGCACAACAGTAGCAGAAGAGAAATTGTTCAGCAGTGCTGCTATATCTGTTTCAAGAATATCTCTTCTACTGTCTACAGTGACACCACCACAGCTGCTGGGCCAATCATTTATATATTCTACTGTCTACAGTGACACCACCACAGCTGCTGGGCCAATCATTTATATATTCTACTGTCTACAGTGACACCACCACAGCTGCTGGGCCAATCATTTATATATTCTACTGTTTACAGTGACACCACCACAGCTGCTGGGCCAATCATTTATATATTCTACTGTTTACAGTGACACCACCACAGCTGCTGGGCCAATCATTTATATATTCTACTGTCTACAGTGACACCACCACAGCTGCTGGGCCAATCATTTATATATTCTACTGTCTACAGTGACACCACCACAGCTGCTGGGCCAATCATTTATATATTCTACTGTCTACAGTGACACCACCACAGCTGCTGGAACAATCATTTATTTATTCTACTGTCTACAGTGACACCACCACAGCTGCTGGGCCAATCATTTATATATTCTACTGTCTACAGTGACACCACCACAGCTGCTGGAACAATCATTTATATATTCTACTGTCTACAGTGACACCACCACAGCTGCTGGAACAATCATTTATTTATTCTACTGTCTACAGTGACACCACCACAGCTGCTGGGCCAATCATTTATATATTCTACTGTCTACAGTGACACCACCACAGCTGCTGGGCCAATCATTTATATATTCTACTGTCTACAGTGACACCACCACAGCTGCTGGGCCAATCATTTATATATTCTACTGTCTACAGTGACACCACCACAGCTGCTGGGCCAATCATTTATATATTCTACTGTCTACAGTGACACCACCACAGCTGCTGGGCCAATCATTTATATATTCTACTGTCTACAGTGACACCACCACAGCTGCTGGGCCAATCATTTATTTATTCTACTGTCTACAGTGACACCACCACAGCTGCTGGGCCAATCATTTATATATTCTACTGTCTACAGTGACACCACCACAGCTGCTGGAACAATATTTATTTATTCTACTGTCTACAGTGACACCACCACAGCTGCTGGGCCAATCATTTATATATTCTACTGTCTACAGTGACACCACCACAGCTGCTGGAACAATCATTTATATATTCTACTGTCTACAGTGACACCACCACAGCTGCTGGGCCAATCATTTATTTATTCTACTGTCTACAGTGACACCACCACAGCTGCTGGGCCAATCATTTATATATTCTACTGTCTACAGTGACACCACCACAGCTGCTGGAACAATCATTTATTTATTCTACTGTCTACAGTGACACCACCACAGCTGCTGGGCCAATCATTTATATATTCTACTGTCTACAGTGACACCACCACAGCTGCTGGAACAATCATTTATATATTCTACTGTCTACAGTGACACCACCACAGCTGCTGGGCCAATCATTTATTTATTCTACTGTCTACAGTGACACCACCACAGCTGCTGGGCCAATCATTTATATATTCTACTGTCTACAGTGACACCACCACAGCTGCTGGGCCAATCATTTATATATTCTACTGTCTACAGTGACACCACCACAGCTGCTGGGCCAATCATTTATTTATTCTACTGTCTACAGTGACACCACCACAGCTGCTGGGCCAATCATTTATATATTCTACTGTCTACAGTGACACCACCACAGCTGCTGGAACAATCATTTATATATTCTACTGTCTACAGTGACACCACCACAGCTGCTGGGCCAATCATTTATATATTCTACTGTCTACAGTGACACCACCACAGCTGCTGGGCCAATCATTTATATATTCTACTGTCTACAGTGACACCACCACAGCTGCTGGGCCAATCATTTATATATTCTACTGTCTACAGTGACACCACCACAGCTGCTGGGCCAATCATTTATATATTCTACTGTCTACAGTGACACCACCACAGCTGCTGGGCCAATCATTTATATATTCTACTGTCTACAGTGACACCACCACAGCTGCTGGAACAATCATTTATTTATTCTACTGTCTACAGTGACACCACCACAGCTGCTGGGCCAATCATTTATATATTCTACTGTCTACAGTGACACCACCACAGCTGCTGGGCCAATTATGTATTGCACATTGGTAGAGGATGTGGTGGGTTTCCACCCCATACATACTTTGTTTACCGGTGGAGAAGGTGTTATGTGGTCCAGTCTGTTAGTATTGGTGGAGAAGGTGCTATGTGGTCCAGTCTGTTAGTATTGGTGGAGAAGGTGCTATGTGGTCCAGTCTGTTAGTATTGGTGGAGAAGGTGCTATGTAGTCCAGTCTGTTAGTATTGGTGTAGAAGGTGCTATGTAGTCCAGTCTGTTAGTATTGGTGGAGAAGGTGCTATGTGGTCCAGTCTGTTAGTATTGGTGGAGAAGGTGCTATGTGGTCCAGTCTGTTAGTATTGGTGGAGAAGGTGCTATGTGGTCCAGTCTGTTAGTATTGGTGGAGAAGGTGCTATGTGGTCCAGTCTGTTAGTATTGGTGGAGAAGGTGCTATGTGGTCCAGTCTGTTAGTATTGGTGGAGAAGGTGCTATGTAGTCCAGTCTGTTAGTATTGGTGGAGAAGGTGCTATGTGGTCCAGTCTGTTAGTATTGGTGGAGAAGGTGCTATGTGGTCCAGTCTGTTAGTATTGGTGGAGAAGGTGCTATGTAGTCCAGTCTGTTAGTATTGGTGGAGAAGGTGCTATGTGGTCCAGTCTGTTAGTATTGGTGGAGAAGGTGTTATGTAGTCCAGTCTGTTAGTATTGGTGGAGAAGGTGCTATGTAGTCCAGTCTGTTAGTATTGGTGGAGAAGGTGCTATGTGGTCCAGTCTGTTAGTATTGGTGGAGAAGGTGCTATGTGGTCCAGTCTGTTAGTATTGGTGGAGAAGGTGCTATGTGGTCCAGTCTGTTAGTATTGGTGGAGAAGGTGCTATGTGGTCCAGTCTGTTAGTATTGGTGGAGAAGGTGCTATGTGGTCCAGTCTGTTAGTATTGGTGGAGAAGGTGCTATGTAGTCCAGTCTGTTAGTATTGGTGGAGAAGGTGCTATGTAGTCCAGTCTGTTAGTATTGGTGGAGAAGGTGCTATGTGGTCCAGTCTGTTAGTATTGGTGGAGAAGGTGCTATGTGGTCCAGTCTGTTAGTATTGTTTTCTACTATTATTAGCAGTACAGTTATATCTGATACTACCACTACCAATCTAAAATCAGTCAATTAAATCTACCCCTGTCCAATTAAAACACAAATGAATCCATTATATTTTCAAACCATAGGGAGGTGGGGGAGAGAGGGAGAGAGAGAGAGAGAGAGAAGGAGAGGTCTGAGGTCTGTAATTAGGAGGTCCCCTAACTCTGTGGCCGATCACAGAGAGTGTCTCCTGGCGTCTGGGGGGATAGCGAGCCACCATGTCACCCCTCATCCCCTCACTGGGACCTGGGCCAGGCCAGAGCCTCTGTCCCTGTCATATGGCCCCTTAATGAGGGAGGGAGTCACATATGGGCCGGGGAGCTGGCGCCCTCGTTAGGAAGCCACACACAGAAACACATGAAAGCGCCCAAACACACACACACACACACACACACACACGTGCGCACACACAGGCCCTGCAATGCTACCAAATCTCATCTCTCACACTTCTATACTAACCCTCGTGTGAAAAGTGTTTAGGTTTCTAGGTGACAGTTTGGTTCCTGTGACTGGCCAGTGTCCTCTGTCCATTTCCCTCCAGGACTCCTCTAAGCCCCCCCCCCCCAGCCTGCCTGGGGACTGGGGAGGACAGGCAGGGGTGATGGGCATGGGTTGCTCAGCTGTGGCCCTGTGATCCTGGTGGACTGGACAGAGAGGAGAGGGGGGACAGGCTTGCGGTGTGACGCTCTTTCACACGGGCCTCTCACAAGCTGTCACCCCTCTGCTCACCACTGAATGGAGCCTGTCACTCCAGCCCACAGGAATTTAACACTGGTCAGAGAGAGAGGGAGCAGATGAGAAAGCGAGGTACATAGCAGATGAGGAAGTGAGGTAGAGAGGTAGAGAGGTTGAGGTAGAGAGGTAGAGGTAGAGAGGTAGAGGTAGAGAGGTAGAGAGGTAGAGGTATAGAAGTAGAGGTAGAGAGGTTGAGGTAGAGAAGTAGAGGTAGAGAGGGAGAGGTAGAGAGGTAGAGGTAGAGGTAGAGAGGTAGAGGTAGAGTGGTAGAGGTAGAGAGGTTGAGGTAGAGAGGTAGAGGTAAAGAGGTAAAGAGAGAGAGGTAGAGAGGTAGAGAAAGAAGTAGAGAGGTTGAGGTAGAGAGGTTGAGGTAGAGGTAGAGAGGTTGATAGGTTGAGAGAGAGAGGTAGAGAGAGAGAGAGAGGTAGAGGTTGAGAGATTGAGGTAGAGAGGTAGAGAGGTTGATATGTTGAGAGAGAGAGGTAGAAAGAGAGAGAGGTAGAGAGGTTGAGGTAGAGAGGTAGAGAGGTTGAGGTAGAGAGGTAGAGGTTGAGGTAGAGAGATAGAGAGGTTGAGGTAGAGAAGTAGAGAGGTTGAGGCAGAGAGGTAGAGGTTGAGGTAGAGAGATAGAGAGGTTGAGGTAGAGAGGTAGAGAGGTTGAGGTAGAGAGGTAGAGATTGAGGTAGAGAGATAGAGAGGTTGAGGCAGAGAGGTAGAGAGGTTGAGGTAGAGAGGTAGAGAGATAGAGAGGTAGAGAGAGAGAGAAAAAAGAACTGGAACTGGAAAAGCAGAGCAGCTCAGTAAAGCTGCTGAGAGGGATTATGGGAAGGCAAGCAGCACATGTGTGGAAGACAGTAATGCATCTTACCCAAACTTCAGCTCCCCCAAAGCCCGGGATTAGTGACCGGGCCAGGCTTGGATACGCAGGCCCCGGTCTCCCCATCCTCTCTGGCTTATTATCCACTGTGCTACCCTGCTCCTTAGCTTATTACAGACCTCATCCAGCTATTTATCATCCCTTTGTGTCATATTTTTTTGGGATACATATTTCTTTAAGTGAAATCTGTCTGATCCTCATCTTAAGAAAGGGGGCGGGTTGGGTTAGAAGGTACATGTTGTCACAGTTGCCTCGCTGCTCACCCGTCTGGCTATGACTAACATAGCGCAAGGTGAATATGTGTGACAAAAAGAAAAACCCAGAAAGATCTGTGGGAATGAGAGCATGAATATCTCTTACCCTCTTTCTCCTCTCTCTCTCTCTCTCTCTCTCTCTCTCCCCCTGTCTCTCTCTCTCTCTCTCTCTCTCTCTCTCTCTCTCTCTCTCTCTCTCTCTCTCTCTCTCTCTCTCTCTCTCTCTCCCTCTCTACCCACACTCTCTCTCCTTCCCTATACCCTCACTCTGTCTCCTTCCCTCTACCCTCACTGTGTCTCCTTCCCTCTACCCTCACTCTCTCTACTTCCCTCTACCCTTACTGTGTCTCCTTCCCTCTACCCTCACTCTCTCTACTTCCCTCTACCCTCACTCTCTCTCCTTCCCTCACTCTCTCTACTTCCCTCTACCATCACTGTGTCTCCTTCCCCCTCTATCCTCACTCTCTCTACTTCCCTCTACCCTAACTGTGTCTCCTTCCCTCTACCCTCACTCTCTCTCCTTTCCAATGCCTTCTCTCTCTCTCTCTCTCTCTCTCTCTCTCTCCTCTCTCCTTCCCTCTACCCTCACTGTCTCTCCTTCCCTCTACCCTCACTGTCTCTCCTTCCCTCTACCCTCACTGTCTCTCCTTCCCTCTACCTTCTCTCTCTCTCTCCTTCCCTCTTCACACACTCTTTCTCTCCTCTCTCTTTTCTCTCTGCTGCATTTGTTTGGTGTGTGTGTGGTGGGATTAGTGAGGCAGGTTCCAGCTCTGGCGGAGCCCCCTTTTGAAGACCTGCACCAGGAAGACTGGAGAGGAGCTTAACTGATACTGCTGCTGTCACAGCTCTCTCTCTCCCCCCCCCCCCCCTCTCTCTCTCTCTACATCTGTCTCTCTCTACATCTGTCTCTTTCTATTCTTCTAGCTTTCTCTACCCATCTCTCTACTAGTGTGCTAAAGACACTATGGAGAAAAAGCGAGAGTTACGGAGGTCACCGTTGCTCCATCAGACTCAGATAGCATTCATCGTGCTGCCCTCAGCATTACCCCTGACTGGGTGTACGTGGAGAAGAGGCTGCTGCTCTCCACAAACTGCCTCTGCCTTACCCCTGACTGGGTGTACGTGGAGAAGAGGCTGCTGCTCTCCACAAACTGCCTCTGCCTTACCCCTGACTGGGTGTACGTGGAGAAGAGGCTGCTGCTCTCCACAAACTGCCTCAGCATTACCCCTGACTGGTTGTACGTGGAGAAGAGGCTGCTGCTCTCCACAAACTGCCTCTGCCTTACCCCTGACTGGGTGTACGTGGAGAAGAGGCTGCTGCTCTCCACAAACTGCCTCAGCATTACCCCTGACTGGTTGTACGTGGAGAAGAGGCTGCTGCTCTCCACAAACTGCCTCAGCCTTACCCCTGACTGGGTGTACGTGGAGAAGAGGCTGCTGCTCTCCACAAACTGCCTCAGCATTACCCCTGACTGGGTGTACGCGGAGAAGAGGCTGCTGCTCTCCACAAACTGCCTCAGCATTACCCCTGACTGGGTGTACGTGGAGAAGAGGCTGCTGCTCTCCACAAACTGACACAGATTTCCACTGAAGCAGGAGTTTAGTTATGCAGCTAACAGCTCTGGGAGAATAACATGGATGTTTTTCAGATTGAGATCCAGTGTTTTTGTGGGTTGGGTTTGTATGTTTTTGTTGCAGATTAATCGACATCCATCCATGCAGAAATTGCCCCTAACCTCAGCATCTGGCCCATAGGGGTCACTAGTACTTCACCAAATCACTGCGAATTTACATTGGAAAAAAGGGATTTTGGATTGTCAAAGTACCAGCACACGCACACGCACACACACACACACACACACACACACACACACACACACACACACACACACACACACACACACACACACACACACACACACACACACACACACACACACACACACACACACACACACACACACACACACACACACACACACGCAAGGACGCACAAATGTGTTCTGCTCACACTCCCGCCTCCCCTACACACACGCAACGGCTAGCTAACACATCCACCGCTCTCCTCACATCCAACACGTAGCGTGACGTTTGTCAGCCTCACAGTCTATCCAATAAAGCATGGACATTTCTTTACATAGTGAACACAGCCTGTGCAGCCAGCTAGCCAGACCTTGCTGGACCTGGTCCTGTCCCAAGCCGAGCTGATTAGCAGAGCTACATGAATGTGACACGTCTTCTCTGCCAGCGTGTCATCCCCCCCGGGCCCCCCTGCCACTGGCTGAAACAGTAGAGAAGACATACAGGCCTCGAGCGAAATCTACACATGCAAATGAGCTCTGGCCAGCCAGGCTGAAAGGCAGGGAGGGAGGCAGGAGCAGGCCAGCAGGGCCACCACCCTTCCCCCTCCCTGCCTCTCATCCACCACCCCCTCCCCCAACAGCCCCTGGTCAACAAACAGGCAGGGTACACACACTCACACTCACCCCTTACACGTTTTTACACTCTGGTTCTTGGAATCAGAAAATCCCACATGGGCCGTGTCCACAGGACAGAGCATCATCCACTGTTTATCTTTGAATGATTAATTACAGTTAGCTCATTAATGATATGATTAAAATGAGGGCAAAATGAATTATACAGGTATGTGATGTGTTGATTTAGAAACAAAATTAGTAAATGATTAATTGCACATAAATGTATGAGCTCTACTGTAAGTGTAGACTTTATTCAAACACATTTGGCATTTCTCCTTTCATGGTGAATAGCTAACACAAACATGGCCAAATAGGTATAACTCATGTTTATATGAAAGTATTTCAACTATATTACAATGACTGAATTTGTACTTATTTCTATTCATAATGAACATGATCAAACAGAAACCCCAAACTAAATTCTTAAGGTATCACAAAGTAGTTGTAGAAATAATTGTATTTTCTATTCTATTTTCTATTCTATTTTTATATCAAGTATTATAATATGGATTATACATTAGCTGGAGTCTACAATATTTAAAACATATTTTGGTCAATTCTGAAAGAACTGAACATTCATATTTGGTGCTGTATATAGGTATATTTTTTCTTTACAGACATACAATGAAATGGAGTTTTCTCACAGGGTACCTACCACATTACGTTCGTAACATTGAATTATCATTGTTTAAATGTTGAACATTAGCTTCCTATCTATTACAATAGACCAGTAACCAAACGTACCGACCCGTCATCCTCTCTGTTCCACTGGAATGTTAATGTTGTATTTCTAGATTGAACATAATGTTGTTGTGATCACATGAGGCTGACGGTGAGTTGTCCTAATCTGGTTTACTGCGACTGTATCCTGTTCCCAACATTGAAAAATACAGTCTTTCTCCGGTGACCGAAATCATGTCCCCTGTACTAATAATCTGAGCAGTATAAATTGCATTTAAGTGGGTATGCTACATGTCAGTAGCTGTACTGGGCAGATAACTGGGGAGTTGATTATATTTAAGGTGCTACTATAGTTATAGATACTACACAGTGGCCTACTATTTTAGGAATGTATTTATTTGGAATGAATTAAACCAAACACCAACAGGCATCACTTGATACCAGGAACAGTAGTCTTGTTTTGAACTCTTTGAAGAAAGTACCAGAAAGTACAAACTGTTCTTCACACAAAATCCCAAGTTCAAGAACCTTGGGAAACTCCATAATGTAAAAAAAAGTTGTCAAAATCATGTTATATTTTTTGTTTGCTGTTGCCAAACAGGCTAACGCGTTTCGGGGGTTATTTATCCATCACCATGTTCCGTCGCTCTTGTACATTATTTCCGAAATTCACAAAGAAAAGTGCAAACCTTCTCATTTACAATACCTTTAAATTCCTCTTATCCAATATAAAGTACTTTCAAGAGCCAACCGAGCGTTTATGGTTAAAGAATGTAGAGTTGTTTTGCTTTATTATCCTAAATCTGTTTCTCCATGAAGGCAGTGTTCCTCCATATCATTTCTCCATTGCCACCGACGGTGAGGATCCCCTATATTCAGCTGGACCTGCATCTGATAAGCTGAACCGTTGGGTTTACAGCAGCAGTATCAGTTTACTACTGTTATTCTGTTCAATGTATTTTCTCTCTCCTTTTCTCTACCTCTCAGCTCTCTGGCTCCCTTTTCTGTTTCTCTTTTCTTATTCTCCCTGAAAGACATTTACAGGGAAACGTTGTAGGTGAAAATGAATTACATTTTCAAATTCATTTGATGAATCTGAAGTTTAAACCTTAAGTACAGCAATGCCAAAAAACACTGTTCCACCACTATAATCGTCGTATTTACAGTATTGATAGTTTGGAAAATACCAACCACATGTTGAATATGTCTAACAACGGCACACACAAAGTTAAGGTATAATATATTTTTAAATCTTAAAAGTGTAAGAAACCAACTTTAATTAAAGTAACAAAGAAGCCAGATTCAAATGTACACATAAATAATTTATAGCAAAGAGAAAAATAATAGTTTGTTTCAGAGTAATTACTTTGATGATATGACTTTGTACATAGAGCCCTGCAGTTTGGGAATGAGATGAAGACAGAGGGGCCTCATTTTGATTTGAACAATTGCTTTATGACTTACTCCAGCGATCGATTCCTGCCTTTAATTCTGACTCCTTGAAGAGAGATGCTCTTTCATCACGCTGGCATTGTCTTCACCTCTCATTAGAAGCCCCCTGCTCTCGTTAAAACACCATCTACTGTTGGCTTTAGCCTACATTCATCAATCAACCCGGAGAGAGAGAGAGCTCTTCAGAGATGAAGGGATGAGGTTGTCGATCTCACCCCACTCCTCCAAAGTTTTATGTTACTTGTACTACAGTAAGTTCAAATGTGAATTCAAATATAGTTTGTGGTGGGCATCATTGCATCACAATACTTTGTTTGAGCTAATTTATTTATGGCTCATTGCATCATTCATGACCTCAACAGAAAAGTTGTACGTCATTAGCATTTTTCTGTAATGAAAATAATTATTAACAAATAATGACTTTCAGTCAACCTTAAAAATGAATTTCATGCAGGTCAACTAGCTGCGTCTAGCAAGGTCACGACCTTGAGCCACACCACTGACCCGACAACCCCTGAGGATATACCTGAACATTGTTTTGTCATGCACTTACACTCAATCTTCCTCTCTCTCCCTCTCCCTCAACCCAACACACTACATGTTAGCTAGCCGGTCCTGTGTGTAGTCCTGTGTGTAGTCCTGTGTGTAGTCCTGTGTGTAGTCCTGTGTGTAGTCCTGTGTGAACTGAACGGCTGAGAGAAGGAATTAGAAATATAACAGGAGTTTGTCAGATACCAGGCAGCACAGGGACTGAGGGAGATTTACACTCAACAGAAAGAAGGGAAAAAAACTGGGGGAAAAACAATAACGGATGAAAAGAAGAGATGTGAGGCGAGAAAAATGTTGCTTCTGGAGGCAGTTTTCCTCAAACCAATGAGAACACAGCTTTTCACCTTTACAGTGCAAAGGTCAGTCTTCGCCTTGGGCCAAGTCAACCAAGACTCGGAAGAAAAACCTTCCCATTTTTACGGAGAGGAAAGAGAAAAAGAAAGAGAAAAAGAGAAAAGTGTCCCATCCAACCTCGCACAAAATGGACCCTCTAGATGTTTTTCTGGTGTGTTAATGGCCACTCTTAATAGTCACCAGGGGGTTTGTTATTAATGTCACCCAGGACCCCTGCTTTGTCTTTTTCTCTCTCTCTCTCCCTCTCCCTCTCCCCCCCTCTCCCCCTCCTCTCTGTCTCCCCTCCCCCCTCTCTCTGTGTGTCTCTCTCTCTGATGCAGCTTGAGATGTAAATGTAGTGGAACACTCACTTACTCTATCTCTCCCTAAAAGATGCTTAACGATCTCACAGCTTCGTGGAAACATGCGCCACACTCCGGAAGATTTATGAACACATCTGCTTTGCCAATAGGGGGAGTGTATGTGTAGCTGTGGTGTGTGTGTGGGGGGGGGTAGCTCAGTTCTGAAGGCTGGATGTAAAGGAATCAGGGACAATGGGAGGGTTAGCTAGTTACTGAAAAAAGGGGAGCACTTTGACTAGTGATGAATAGACATGAGTACAGGAGAGAGAGGGAGAGAGAGTGTGAGAGAGAAAGAGAGAAGTCTGATTAATTATAGCAAGGCTGCTATGTGCCGATCTGGCTTCTCACTTCAGTGGGCCGGTGCACAGATCTCGCCTTCGGCCATGTCGGTGGGGCTCATTAAAGAACCTCTCGAGACCTGACAGAAATAGTTAACGGAGTGTGATGGTCGACTCAGGCAGCGTACCACACACACACACACACACACACACACACACACACACACACACACACACACACACACACACACACCGTCTGGCCCTCAACCGGACAGACAGGAACGAGAGGATACCCTCCTCCAGTGGAAGGAGAGAGGGCCTAACAAGGCAGTCTGTAATACACCTGTAATCAAACCGCTCCAAAAAGCACCCAGGGAGCGCGGCGCCGCTGCCTCTGATTGGAGCGTCGGAGCACCGAGAGCACAGCCCCGATCTATAATTGATGTGTGGGCACAATTACAGGCCTCCAGACATCAGCAAAGTGTTGCACAAGCGCCTCAAGGATAGTTGAATTTTGAACAGGCGTTGCATAAAATCAAGGTTCTCTCTGCTGTTTCTGATACATCTCCAAAATGTGAAGCCGGTCGGATGGCAGGCTGGATGGATAAATGAATGTGCAAGTTGAGTCTGCTGTTTCAGGATATGAATGTATATGGGTTGCCACGGTATCAGTGCATATCTTAGACTTTTATGACATGCACTTGGAACTTTATGAGCCAGCCGTTACACAAGTGTTCTAGTATTGCTTTCCAACAATAATGTCTTTCTAGAAAACAGGCCACAGAAAAGGGGACTCATAGATGAGGGTAAAGACTGACGAGAAACGCAGGTCCACCCGTGTTTAACTGGATAATCAGAGGTTTGTGAGAAAGCTCATTCCGCTGACATTCACAGAAGCCATTGTCATGTCTTCTTGGGTACGAAAACAGTTGTTCAGGAATCTGGAGATTTCAGAGTTATATTAAAAAAGCACGCAGTGGGCAGTGTTATTCCTCTATTTTAACCCAAGGGTTTGTTTCTCTTTATTCAATGCCTCTCGCTCAGTGTGAATGTCAGGAAGTTGCTGGAAAGACAACCTGTTGCATGTTCTATTAACAATAACAATGATAAAGTGATATTCCATAAACTCAGGTCATTTGAGGTCAACTCAGCTTCATTTGGTAATAATATTTACTATTATAATAAACAGTCCAGTGTGGATTCATCTCCACGTGCAGGCTTTCTTTCTTACTTGCATTTCAGGTTTCTGTCTAGAAATTGAAAGACCACATTCAACCTGGATAGCGCCTGGTAGAAACCCCATCGTCTTCATGGTCTCCCCGACGGACAAGGTCGTTCATTTCCTATTTCCAAAGGAACACTTCCACAGAGTTCCTCAACACAATGACTCATTTATGCTGGAGTAAAGAAGCTATTGATAACAAGGTCTTCGCATGGGAGTTTTAACTAGAATTTGGCCGCTCAGCAGAATCACCAGTTGCAAGATTTCGCAAATTTGACATAAACCCCCCAGAGAGAGAGAGAGAGAGAGAGAGAGGGAGAGAGAGAGACAGAGAGAGAGAGAGAGAGAGAGAGAGACAGAGAGAGAGAGAGAGAGACAGAGAGAGAGAGAGAGAGAGAGAGAGAGAGAGACAGAGAGAGATGTTAGACACATGTTTCCCATGCCAATAAAGCCCTTGAATTGAATTGAATTGAATTGAGAGAGAGAGAGAGAGAGAGAGAGAGACAGAGAGAGAGAGAGACAGAGAGAGAGAGAGAGAGAGAGAGAGAGAGAGAGAGAGAGAGAAGAGGAAGTATACTCTGTTTTCATGGACCATTAAAGCAAATACTTAAAGGGAGGCCATTTTCCAAGTAAAGTTATGCATTCAATCCTGCTACTCTACTCCAACTCACCTCACTGCCTCAATGAGCTTAGAACAGAGTCACTTTCAGAGCGCAAATACAATAAAACAGGAAATAAATCTAGTTTTGAGAGGAAGAAGACTGTAAAGCATGAGTATTCATCTTACCCTACAGGTCATTCTGCAACTTTCAAATCTATTATCATAATAATTATCGGTACAAAAAAAACGAATCTGTCCTAAACCCCAATAAATTGGGATAAATAAATAAAACAATGTAATTGTCAAAAATGACAATAACTTGATAATTGATATCTCATCTACATATTTGAACCCCACAGATAAACATGATCATTAATTGGTTGTTACGGATGCATACCTAGTCTCTTAACAAAATAACATGTTGTGATGATTAGTTTGTATTGTTTTAAGAAGACAGCTATGTGTGAGAATGGTTAAGTAGGGGAAGAGTTCAACCATTTGGGGTTTTGAATAACACATTTGAAATTCAGAAGGTGCTGTAGTTCTCCAATCATTCTGTGAACTGCACTTTTCAAGTCAAACCTTCTGGCAGATACGTGACTGTGTGTAGGAGTAAGGGGCCGAAAACATGAATTGATAAAAAATCCTAATGCGCAGTGGGCATGACTCACACACACATATCTGCATATACACAAGCACCAAAGACTGACATGATGTTTTATCTCTCTCATTTCTCTCTTTAAAAACTAGAACAAAACTGATGAGAACAACGATTGAAGAAATGGTATACACATTACAAAGAGGGGTGAGAGAGAATGACAGAAGAGGGACGATAGAATCAAATCATGAGAAAAAATATACATTCTTTCCAATGTGTCAAGTATTTACAAATAAAACAGAGCAAACTAGAATGCTATTAGGCCCCAAACAGAGAGCACAGAATACCTGACCACTGTGACTGACCCTAAACAGAGAGCACACTGTGGCAGAATACCTGACCACTGTGACTGACCCTAAACAGAGAGAACACAGTGGCAGAATACCTGACCACTGTGACTGACCCAAAATTAAGGAAATCTTTGACTATGTACAGACTCAGTGAGCATAGCCTTGCTATTGAGAAAGGCCGCCGTAGGTAGACATGGCTCTCAAGAGAAGACAGGCTATGTGCACACTGCCCACAAAATGAGGTGGAAACTGAGCTGCACTTCCTAACCTCCTGCCCAATGTATGACCATATTAGAGACACATATCTCCCTCAGATTACACAGACCCACAAAGAAATTGAAAACAAATCCAATTGATAAACTCCCATATCTACTGGGTAAAATACCACAGTGTGAAATCACAGCAGCAAGATTTGTGACCTGTTGCCACAAGAAAAGTGTCATCCTACCATTGTAAATACAACCTATAGTTATGTTTATTCATTTTCGCTTTTGCACTTTATTTTTGCACAAGTATTTGTACATCATTACAACACTGAATATACACATATACCATTTGAAATGTCTTTATTCTTTTGGAACATTTGTGAGCGTAATGTTTACTTTTATTGTTTATTTCACTTTAACAATGTAAACATATGTTTCCCCATGCCAATAAAGCCCTTAAATTGAAATTGAATTGATAGAGTAAGGAGAAAGGAGGAGCGTACTAACGCAGTAGCTGTGTCTGTCTGTCTCTGCCTGTCTGTCTGTCTGCCTGTCTGTCTGTCTGCCTCTGTCTGTCTGTCTGTCTGTCTGTCTGTCTGTCTGTCTGTCTGTCTGTCTGTCTGTCTGTCTGTCTGTCTTTCGGTCTCTGTCTGTCTGTCTCTGCCTGTCTGCCTGTCTGTCTGTCTCTTCCTGCCTCTGTCTGTCTGTCTGTCTGTCTGTCTGTCTGTCTGTCTGTCTGTCTGTCTGTCTGTCTGTCTTTCGTCTCTGTCTGTCTGTCTCTGCCTGTCTGCCTGTCTGTCTGTCTCTTCCTGCCTCTGTCTGTCTGTCTGTCTGTCTGTCTGTCTGTCTGTCTGTCTGTCTCTCTGTCTGTCTGTCGGTCTGTCGGTCTGTCGGTCGGTCGTTCTCACCCCTGGGTGTCAACAGGTGAGTGGGCGATAAGAGTGTTTGATGTTGCCAGCCAGAATTTTTACCACCCAACTTTGCTTCTTCTCCAAGACCTCTCAGACATCAAAGCACCCCCTCCCATCTCACTTTAATCCACTGCACCGGAGCCCTTCAGTTCAAAGCTCCTTCCCCTCTCAGAACCCCGTCCCCCACCCCACCCCCCTACCCCCCGAAAAATGAAACCCAAACTTTTTCTTTCCCCTTCTTCCGCAGAGTAGCAATTACATCTCCTCTTGCGTGGTGACCAGCTCCTGCTATTAATTAATCCTACAAAGAGGGCTCGTTTCCTGGCTGCTTTAGATTGACAGGGGACTGAGGGGAACAGAGAGACCCTCTTTTCAAAGGCCATCCAGCCTGACCAAGGCGAAGAGAGGGCAGGGAAATAAAGAGGGGAAGAGAAGAAAGACTTGCGCTCCCCAAAGTAGGTGGAAGAGGAGTGGAAACATTTGATACGAGACTACTTGGAAGTGATTGAATGCTTTGTTGCCAGGATGCTCTTTATTAATCTTTACCTGCACACAAATCTGGAGCGCTAGAAAATGCAGTTGAAGTGGCTTCTAAGTTGAGTTGAGAGGCTTTGCCTTGGGTGGCCTGGTGGAACAGAGGTTGGCAGTTGGGCAGCTCATGCATGTGTTTCTCTTTGCCTCGCCCATCCATCTCCCACAGAAAGGCTTCACTTTCCTCAAACAGACAGACAAATATGTAGCTGGAAGGACGTACAGAAAAGAGATGAAACGTCGGCGAGAGTGAAGGGAGAGCGAGCGGGATGGGAGGGGTGGGTGAAATCCACTAGGGACATGATGAGGGGATGAGAGGGAGAAAAGCAGAATAGAGATGTAGGCCTTTCATTCACTTCCTGTGCTGTGTGTGAATGGTGTGAGTCAGATTGAATGACGTTCAGGATGCTGTTGTAACAGTGTGTAAAGGAATTGACTGAGAACAGAATGGAAACCGTTAGCTCACTGATCAAAGAGCAATTAGACAGTCATTCTAAAAGCAAGATGAACTAGTTCTACTGGTGGTATATGTTCACATACGTATACTACCCAGGTAACCTCCCCAGATTCATATCAGACAAACACAGTGGACTGTTCTCCTGTCATAGACTGTCCTCTCTGCTACCGATGAAGTCTGGAACCAACAGGACGCCGAACAGCTTCTATCCCCAAGCCTGCTAAATAGTTAGTCTGTGTAGCTATTTGGTTAACTATTAAACTATCTGTCCTGACTCTCTTTGCACTAATTATTTTGACTCATCCTGTATGCTGCTGCTACTGTTTATTATCTGTCTCTTTACCCCTAACTATATGTACATATCTACCTCAATGTCCTCGTACCCCTGCACATCGACTCTGTACTGGTACTCTGTGTATTTATAGATAAATCATTGTTATTTATTATTACGTGTTTTACTTCTCTATTATTTCTCTATGTTCTTTCTCTCTGCGTTGTTGGGAAGGGCCCGTAAGGAAGAATTTCACTGTTAGTCTACACCTGTTGTTTACAGAGTATGTGACAAGTAACATTTGATTTGCTTTGAGTTGACAGACAGACACACACACACACACACACACACACACACACACACACACACACACACACACACACACACACACACACACACACACACACACACACACACACACACACACACACACACACACACACACATACAGAATTCTTTGTTTGGGTCCAGTATTTTACTTACATCATGGCAGCCTCCACTTAAGCCTCAGCTTGGATAAATCTCCAATAACACATACACTTTTCAACTAATCTGTTTCTTTGAACATATTTGATCGGAGCTTGAAATTCGTTATGGCACTACTGCAATCAATATGGTTTAAAAGATTCAAACCAAGATAAGTATTTTTGGTTAGGCATAGGCCACCAAGTTTGTCGATGCGTGTCTGAAAATATATATTTTTCTCTCCCCATAATTGTATATTGTATTACATTTTTTAGCAGTTAGATAATAATGAATGAAATACAACAAGGAAGGAGTATTTACAGTTGTTTGTTTGTTTTACTCCTTTATTGTATTCAGTGCAAGTTTGATTAAATTCATGTATACTTTATTCTATATTGAATATATTTCAATACAATGACATTATTTGTGCTGCTTTAGTTCTTCAAATGTTACAATAAAAAAGTATGGGGTCATTAAGTACATTGTATTACTGACCAGAGCGTCTATTCAGTTAGCTTTAGTGGGGCAGTATTGTATGTTGTAAGGAGTTCTACTTTGTGGCGCTCATTAAAATGTAGAGTGAAACGGCGAGGGTCTCCTAATGTATTTTCCCTGGGAGGGGTGTGGACTTGCAGGTTAAAGGTTTCGGGGCGCGTTCGTGCCTCTCTGTCCACCCTCCTCTAATAAATGAGAGGAAAGCGCTGGCAGGTGTGAAGGCTGCACCTCACAGACCCCTGAAAACCTACTCACAGGAAGTGGAAAGCTAAATATTCCACTGTAGGGGATACACACAGGGCATTGAAAAGAACTCGCTCTCTGACCCAAAGTATCTGCGCCTGGTCCACTCACCCTCAACATCGACCGACCCAGCCAGATGTTGTCACACACTGACTCACCCTTTAGCTACTACCCCAGCCTCCCCAACTCCAGTCCCAAACTGTCACAGTGAACTCTGAAGCCGTTGGGTCTCCACGGGCTAGGATTCCATGTTGTCACACACTGACTCACCCTCTAGCTACTACCCCAGCCTCTCCCAACTCCAGTCCCAAACTGTCACAGTGAACTCTGAAGTCGTTGGGTCTCTACGGGCTAGGATTCCATGTTTTCACACACTGACTCACCCTCTAGCTACTACCCCAGCCTCCCCAACTCCAGTCCCAAACTGTCACAGTGAACTCTGAAGTCATTGGGTCTCCACGGGGCTAGGATTCCATGTTTTCACACACTGACTCACCCTCTAGCTACTACCCCAACCTCATCCAACTCCAGTCCCAAACTTCACAGTGAACTTTTCTATTCCATGTTTTCATCAAAAACTCATGTCAGAAGTCACGTTTAAGCAGTTATTTTCTGTCTGGTAGACGGGTCGTGTTAAATGAAGGGTAGAACTCCAATGCAAACAAGATTAATGGCAACACCTGATTAGATGTGATTTCTACTTCCTGTCCCGTGTGTGGCCAGAGCACCAGAGTTTGTTTTGGTTTTATTAGGGGTTAAGACATTTTCTAATTTCAAGTAGTTCCCCTCGTAGCTTTTACCTCAATGGGACCCATTTAGGACTTCTTTCACAGTAAAACAGACATGTTCAATGATTAACTGTACTGCCGTGTTTTCATGCAAAATGAGGCATGTTTTACAGGGCTTATGTGTCATAGATGCTACAAGTTCTTCCCACAAAAATAAGAGTTTGCACTCTGCAAACAGAGAGCTTCCTTCTGGGTAATTTGGTCCTCAGGGATATTCTTATGAGATATTAAATATATTTCCACCTCTGATGCGGGGCCACGTGGTTGTAAGTAAAACAAACGCTTGAAACAAATATTATTCCTTTTCTGTTTTGTCTACCTGATTAGCTGAATGCTAATTCTACTCTATGATGTCGTTAATCACCTTGACACGGAGTTACTCTGGGCTTCAGCTAGATATCCATTCTTAATCTTTGTCAAACCTAGTACATTTAGTATTAAATATATGTGTTCCAGTCTGTATATTATGTCATATTATTCATATGTTTATTCTGGATATCATTTCAAAGGTTTTGCATAGATTTTGAATTGTAAAATGTGTTATATAGATATAAGAATAGCATGTTTAATTGATATGAAAAAGGAAAAGCAACGACACTAATTTGAATTTTGATCAACGGAAACCTGAGGCCCTTCATTTAATGTTATATGAATGGGAAATAAAATTATTGCATGTTAATTCATTTTTTCTTTCGGCTTTTTCATGGTTTAATTTGTTATCCTCTTTCACTTACTGTATTTTTATTTCTTGTTTAAGACAGTTTAGTAGAACAGAATGCAAACAAGAGTAACTCGACTTATTTATTAAATGTGTTAAATAATTCTAACAAACAAATAACTTTTACAACCTCCTCCCAAAAATACATATATAATAAAATAAGTAATATCCATTGATATTCCCTGCAAAAATAACTTTAAACGCTAACAGATTTCTCCAAAGCACATTAATTCACTTATATTTATAGTGGGGATTCCTTTATTATTAAATCATCTAAGATGAGACGATAAGAATAATTCATTGTGTTTTGCTGAGATGAAATTTCAAAGGGGAATGCTGAGGTTGCAGAATACTAGCGCTACTAGCGCAGTACAATACCTCCCGTATACAGTACAGTGGGAAGCCCTGAGTCAGAAGGGTGGTGGGGTTTTTAACACCCAGTGGGTTTCAGTCTGTACATTCAGTTACTGACCCAATAATTTATTTGGGGAGAGAGAGAGAGAAGGAATTGTATTCAATGGCATCACTCAGTCATTTATGGATTTGTTTCTGCTAAAAACATTTTTTATTTATTTGGGGATTATTGAGTGCATAGAAATGACACTGTCTGAGTCCAGGAGGAAAAGTACTTGTGTATGAGTACTACTGGATGTGGATTACAGTATCATATAGTATTTTAGGTATAGCAAATACTCTTACTAGAATGAATTGATAATCTTGAATGATTCTGTATAACCATGCTGTGTGAGAGACGGCTGCTGCATGGATGGTTTCTGTCCTCTACCCAGAAACCACTCCTGTACTTAGCTAGACTCCCTCTGGACCCGATATAATATAGTGATTCACATCTTGACGAAAAATGTCACTGGAAATGGTGAATAAAGTATGACAGCACAATATGAAATCTGAAAAGTAGGCAATTGGAGCCATTTTCTCTCCAGCGGCTTGTGTAATAACTCAGTCCATTAAGCCAGCTAATAGATCCCTATTGAGATTCTGAGGTAATGGCAAAGCACAGATTGTCTTAGGGAAGCTCTCGTGTCACTATATCAGTCTAATTACATCCATACAGCTACAGAACCACAGGCACCATGATTATAACATGGACACTGAGATACGCTACAAAGCGTGTCTAGATATCTTATATTGAGTGATAATTAACTTAAAATGTGTGTTTTCTTAGCAAGCTAAATTACATCATGTCATTGGCACATAATTTTGCTTATTTTAACCTAAAAAAGGCTTAATACAAGTAATTTATCTTATTTCAAGATATTCTTCAAGCTATTTTATCTTAATCGACTAATTATTTATTCTAATGAATAGCTTTTTGCAGTGTACTACTGCTGCTTTGAATGATCAACGCCCAATACTCACAATTCTCCTGTAATTTGTGTTACAATATTATTCATCTGGTTTGTTTTTCCTTTACGCTCGTTTATTTCCCCTCTTCCTCCTCTCATTGTTATTAAAGAGACAGTTGGCGCCAAGTAAAAGTTTGCCTGACACACAGCGTATCAGTCATAATGCTAAAAGTCACCTAAAGTCGAGGCTCGTCCAGGTTTCATCCTCTGTGTAGATCCCATGATGGAGTTCCTCAGGCCTCAATGCCAAATGAATGGGAAAGACTGGCAGGGTCTAACTCCATATAATCACATTGTGCCAATGTTCCCGATACATTTGCGATTGAGGACTGCAAATATCCATCCAACTGAACTATAATGAGGTGAACTATCCCAACCATCCCAAATACCAGTACCAATACCCAATACCGTCCCACTCGTATTACTCTCAGTACAACATATTGTTGAATGTACTTTTAAAAGGTCAGGGGGCAGATCGGATTTCAAATCGTACTGGGGTTCACAAAGTGACAGTACACCTGCCTTGCATTTCAATGCCTGCACCCTTTCCAATCACCAGACCACCCGATCAAAGGCGAGGAGGCCGGCGCTGATTCACACGCACAGCCAAGACATCTGTGGATGGTTGGCATGCCAGGAACAGGCCAGGGCCAGGGCCAGGGCCAGGGTTTGTGTTGGTGCGGACCCAGAGTCAGGCTTTGTGTGTGAACTTCCCAGTCCAGGTCCCAGGTCCTGGCCTTCAGGGAGGGAGAGGGTCAGCGGGGGTAGGCTGTGTTTGGCCGGCAGGTCTCGTCATCTGGGGGCTGCGATGCGTGTTACAAGCGTTGCGCCTGTCGGAAACAGAGGGCCCCAGTCTTGTCCTCTGCGGCTGCTGAGGTTTCAGAGCCAGCTCGCTCCGACAGGAACCTGCCTGCCTGCCTGGTTGCCGGGAAGAGAAAAGCAGCCCAGCCAGGAGAAAAAAGCCACAGAACCAGGCCCATGAATATTCATCTGAAGCTGTGATGAGATGTGACATGCGTTCCTGGCGTGCAGCTCACACCACATGGCCCGGCCTGCATAGTGGTGGTAAAGGGATAGAAAGGCCGTGTCCAAGCGTGTTACCCAGGCCTGCCGCATTCAATTGGATCCAATGATGATTTTCGGATTTCTCAATTTCAGATTGATTCCAGACAGTTTCTGCCCCTCATTTCCCCTCCCTTACCCCCTCCCTCTACTAAGTAACTAGAGAGAGAGAGGGAGGGAGAGAGTGTCTGTGTGAGTAACAGAGAGAAAAAGAGAGAGAAGAGAGAAAGAGGGGGGAAACCATCTCATGTCATCTTACCAGAGGTGTGGACTTGAGTCACATGACTTGGACTCGAATCTGACTCGAGTCCCAAAATTTGAAACTCGATTTAATCGAAAATAAAATAGCTTGAGTTTTGTCTTGGACTTGGAGCCTCAAGACTCGGGACTTGACTTTTACTTGAGCCTGATGACTTTAAATGATCTGGCCAGGATTTGTAATGTTTTGTCACTCATTTTATGGCACAAAGTCTCCGGATATTACTCTTCACGCAGCCAGAGACCGTAGCCGCAGATTGCATCAGATCGGCTAGTGAAATGCACACTCAGCCCTCTGATTGGACCAGCAAACTGTCAATCGACACAGGCCGGTTGAGCTAGTGAACAGATTGCTGATTTGCTGTGCAGCTATAGGATCGGCGGCAGTGCAAACGCTAAATTCTACGGTGAAAGGATTGCCATAATTAATATAAAGCTCCAGAAAATGTTTGGCGATCATGAATATTAAATGTTTACTTTGCAAACTTATCAACAATGGGGCATCAAGCAACAATTAGGCTACTAGTGTCGTGTCTTTGTCTATGCCGGATTAAGTGATATGACATGCTATTCTATAAAATCCTTTCTCCGTAATTAATATTACCTGATTGAGCTAATCATGTAAATGTAATTAACTAGAGAGTCGGGGCACCACAAAGAATATTTATAGAGCTGTTATCTTCCGAATAAACTCTTAACGACCTAGTAATATTTTACATCAATAGCAGTCAATATTAATCGTCACCTTAATTCAGTCTCATCTGAAAGTTGTAAATTCTTGGTTATCTTCACGAACCCTGGCTAACAAGTTGAATCAGCAATACAAATTTGGGTATAATTATTTATTTACGAAATACATAACTAATCACACAGAATTACATATACACAGAATTAATTATTCCTTGATTACAAATTACGTCATAAAGGAAAACGTCCCTAGCGGGCGGAACAGATATGACAGCTGGTTACACAAAAGAAAAGGGGCTGGGTTTGAGTGAAAAAGTGGGAAAACTGAGGAACAAAGGGCGAAGCTGTGCTATCGTAAATACCTTATGCATTCGAAATTACCGCCCATTTGGAAAAGGAAAATGCAATAAATATTTACTCTGAGCTGTGCTTCGGTAGGTTGGTGGTAGATGGAAGGCCGTATTGCCAAACCGAGTCCTTTATCCTTTGAAGAGTGTCTCTGGTGGTCAATTGGATATGTTGTAGTAACGTTGTTGTGTGGTAGACGGGATACTCTGTCTGTTCTTTCCTAGCCTGCGTTTGCAGCTGCTGTGGCTCGACGGCCAGGAGGTATCACCTCTGTAGTGAATAAGAGTTTGAAGTTTATACCATTAGCAACCAAAGCTCATGCTGAGGTTGGCTTAGTTCTGTAGTTGACATGTTAGTCCTTTTAACGCAGAGGCTGCAGACCTCACGTACTTGGAACAGGAGGTTACATTTTCATCAAGGCTTTATATAGTGGAGCGAGAAGGGTGTGTCTGAAAAGTTTTATAACCCATGTCTCTTCACAGGGGCGGGCCACTGATTGAGCAGAACCCTAACCTTGTGAAAACCCAAATCTCTCATTTGGAAGCTAAAATTACATTTAATCTCTTCACCAATCATTTTATATTCAAACATTTAAATTGAACAACAATTCCATGTGAATCCGATAACTCTGATGTGTAGACTTTCCACTGTAGAGTTTATGTCATCCTATCATTGAGGAGAATGTCTCAGATGACAACCGAACTGACATCATATTCATTAAGTACCACCATATATGTTCCATTGGTCGGATTACCAGAATATAGTTAATTTCCCCCCACCTTCTGATGTTCCCAGAATCTCTATGTTAACCAAGGGTTTTGCAAATTTCACATCAGTAGGGTAGAGAGAGGAAAAAGGGGGGTATTTATAACTGTCATAAACCTACCCCCCAGGCCAACGTCATGATACTAGTATATGCCTACTGGTCTTTTGGTATATCAACATTTCTTGAAATGTATAATTTACTTGTGAAGCTTGCATTTGGAATTTGTTGCTTACAACATACTTAAGATATGTTGTAGACAGAATCATGTGAAGGGTTGTCTGCTAGCCTCAATAAATAGACAAAGGTTAGTAGTCATTGCATGTATAGACTTTGTTTTACTTGACTTGACACATGACATAAAAAAACGTGTGACTAGTCTTGACTTGCTCATAGAATGTACGACTTGGACTTCACTCGAGACTCGACCCGTTCTATTTGGGAATCGACTTGAGACTCGACCCGTTCTACTTGGGATTCGACTTGAGACTCGACCCCTTCTACTTGGGACTCGACTTGAGACTCGACTCGTTCTACTTGGGACTCGACTTGAGACTCGGACCTTGTGATTTGAGACTTGCTTGTGACTTGAATAATAGTGACATCGTCCCACCTCTGCATCTTACTGCCCTGTACTAAACCCGTAAGAACCTTTCCCCCCTAACAATCCCTAATTATCTCTCTTGCTTGTTTATTGTGGAATAATGTACTGACTATGACTGAGATACAGCGGGGCAAAAAAGTATTTAATCAGCCAACAATTGTGCAAGTTCTCCCACTTAAAAAGATGAGAGAGGCCTGTAATTTTCATCATAGGTACACTTCAACTAAAAAATGAAAAAAACCCAGAAAATCACATTGTAGGATTTTTAATGAATTTATTTATTGGAAAATAAGTTGGAAAATAAGTATTTGGTCACCTACAAACAAGCAAGATTTCTGGCTCTCACAGACCTGTAACTTCTTCTTTAAAAGGCTCCCCTGTCCTCCACATGTTACCTGTATTAATGGCACCTGTTTGAACTTGTTATCAGTATAAAAGACACCTGTCCACAACCTCAAACCGTCACACTCCAAACTCCACTATGGCCAAGACCAAAGAGCTGTCAAAGGACACCAGAAACAAAATTGTAGACCTGCACCAGGCTGGGAAGACTGAATCTGCAATAGGTAAGCAGCTTGGTTTGAAGAAATCAACTGTGGGAGCAATTATTAGGAAATGGAAGACATACAAGACCACTGATAATCTCCCTTGATCTGGGGCTCCAAACAAGATCTCACCCCGTGGGGTCAAAATGATCACAAGACCGGTGAGCAAAAATCCCAGAACCACAAGGGGGGACCTAGTGAATGGCCTGCAGAGAGCTGGGACCAAAGTAACAAAGCCTACCATCAGTAACACACTACGCCGCCAGGGACTCAACTCCTGCAGTGCCAGATGTGTCCCCCTGCTTAAGCCAGTACATGTCCAGGCCCGTCTGAAGTTTGCTAGAGAGCATTTGGATAATCCAGAAGAAGATCGGGAGAATGTCATATGGTCAGATGAAACCAAAATATAACTTTTTGGTAAAAACTCAACTCGTCGTGTTTGGAGGACAAAGAATGCTGAGTTGCATCCAAAGAACACCATACCTACTGTGAAGCATGGGGGTGGAAACATCATGCTTTGGGGCTGTTTTTCTGCAAAGGGAACAGGACGACTAATCCGTGTAAAGGAAAGAATGAATGGGGCCATGTATCATCAGTTTTGAGTGAAAACCTCCTTCCATCAGCAAGGGCAATGAAGATGAAACGTGGCTGGGTCTTTCAGCATGACAATGATCCCAAACACACCGCCCGGGCAATGAAGGAGTGGCTTCGTAAGAAGCATTTCAAGGTCCTGGAGTGGCCTAGCCAGTCTCCAGGTCTCAACCCCATAGAAAATCTTTGGAGGGAGTTGAAAGTCCGTGTTGCCCAGCAACAGCCCCAAAATATCACTGCTCTAGAGGAGATCTGCATGGAGGAATGGGCCAAAATACCAGGAACAGTGTGTGAAAACCTTGTGAAGACTTACAGAAAACGTTTGAGATCTCTATAATTGCCAACAAAGGGTATATAACAAAGTATTGAGATAATATTTTGTTATTGACCAAATACTTATTTTCCACCATAATTTGCAAATAAATTCATTAAAAATCCTACAATGTGATTTTCTGGATAGTTTCTCTCATTTTGTCTGTCATAGTTTAAGTGTACCTATGATGAAAATTACAGGCCTCTCTCATCTTTTTAAGTGGGAGAACTTGCACAATTGGTGGCTGACAAAATATTTTTTTTGCCACACTGTATGTGGTTGTCCCTGAGATGAATGCACTAACTCTAAGTCGCTCTGGATAAGAGCGTCTGTTAAAATGACTCAAATGTAAATGTAAAATATTAGAACCAGTGTTGTTTCTACTGCCTCCATGTTCCTGTCCTGTCCTGTGCTGTCCTGTCCTGTTCTGTTCTGTCCTGTCCTGTCCTGTCCTGTCCTGTCCTGTCTCTGCTTCTCCTCAGAGCGGTACTGTAGCAGCCTGCTGCAGTGGACCACTGTAGCTGTATCATAAACAGACTTCAGTAAGCAGGCGGGCGACCCGGGGAGGCTGGCATGGACGTTCCTCCCTTTAACAATACCCTGATCCTCAACAGACCATTGTGCACAGATCCCTGTATTGTTTCACCACTCACGGCGAGCCAGCTGGCACGGAGATGGCAGTGCCGTTGACAAGGTTCACAATACCCCCTCCAGTACGAGCCACAGTAAAGAGACACGGACACAGCCACCTCTATGGCACACAAGAGGCTGTCGTTGAGCGAGGGAGAGAGAGAGGAGAACACAGGGCCTCACAGGCAGGTGCTGCTGCCAACGTCTCCACAGCCCTGTAGCGTCTGTAGCTTTCAGTGATGACAAGGGGCTGGCAAGAGGGCTCTTCTTTTTAATCCACATTGTTCGGGGGCTCCAGAGGAAGGAGGGTTTGTGCGCCTGCTATTTTTATAGAGGCTGACTGAAGAGATGGAAAGCTCTCTCTCTCTCTCTCTCTCTCTCTCTCTCTCTCTCTCTCTCTCTCTCTCTCTCTCTCTCTCTCTCTCTCTCTCTCTCTCTCACACACACACACACGCAAGCATAAGCACACACAGGGACACACACACTCTCCACCCTCCCTGTCTCTAGTGAAG
>NC_068457.1:19620837-19725837 GCF_023373465.1 Oncorhynchus keta | reverse complement strand
TGTTCTGTTATAATCTCCACCCGGCACAGCCAGAAGAGGACTGGCCACCCCACATAGCCTGGTTCCTCTCTAGGTTTCGTCCTAGGTTTTAGCCTTTCTAGGGAGTTTTTCCTAGCCACCATGCTTCTACACCTGCATTGCTTGCTGTTTGGGGTTTTAGGCTGGGTTTCTGTACAGCACTTTGAGATATCAGCTGATGTACGAAGGGCTATATAAATACATTTGATTTTGATTTGATTTGATATAGTCCATTATTTGTATATTTTTTTAAACAATATTTTTATTGATTTTTCTTTGTTAACAAGGCATATATAAGCAGAAATATTACATGAAAACAAATAACAGCAAAAAGCACATCAAAAGATAACAGCAACAAAACATTCTAATAAATGATGAAACATCTAAGACAAAACACAAGTGTTACAGAAGCATAACACCACCAAAATGACATTTTACATCTAATTGGTCTGATCTAATAGTATAGAACATATTTGGGACACATTTCAGATTAAAAACAGCACCACAAACCAATCAGATATCTCACAGCACCACCCCACATGCACACAAACATAGTACACTACCCAGAGTTCCCTTCATTAGTCAATATTTCACCCACATCACTCTTCTCAAAAAAATCCAAAAATGGTCTCCAAACCTTTTCGAAAGTGTCTTGTTTACCCTTAACCATATATGTTATCTTTTCCATAGTTAGGCAATACATTTCCCTAAGCCATTGGGCAATACTAGGCCTGTTCACACTTTCCCAGGCAAGAGCTATCAAGTGTTTGTACTTGGTTCTTTAGATGAGGATTGATTGGGTACAACCCCAGGATAAACACTTTGGGATGGAGAGGCCATTTTACTGTTACTATTTGGGATATGATATGTGATACCTCCTTCTAAAAATCTTGAATTTTCTCACCGTCCCACAGACAATAGACAACTTTAGAGTGATTACACTTGTAGCATATATCTGGAATTGTACTATTCAACTTATTTAACTTAGCAGGAGTTACATCTGTTCACATCAACCAATTGTATTGCATTAGTTTTAGCCGAGTATTCACAGTCTGTGTCTGAGCCTTAGTACATATATTACTCCATTCGTCCAAGACTATGTCCTCCCGAATATCTTCCTCCCAAGAGGTCAGTTTGTGCCCAGAGGATTCGGTTGAGCCAGACTCTAGCATATTGTATAGAGATTAAATTCTACCCTTACCATTACAATGGGTTGAGATCATATTTTCTAAAGTGGACAGAAGGGGTTCTGTTAGGTTTCTGTTATGGGTAGCTGTGAGGAAGCTCCTTAGCTGTAGATATATATTTATTTTATTCTAGGTATGTCATATTTTGCTTTGAGTTCTTCAACTTACATAACAATACCTTCTTTATACAAGTCTCAAACTTCCCTTAAACCCTTGTTGGCCCATAGTTGTTAACCCAGATCAGCTCTCCCAGGAGTGAAACTGTGGTTTCCCCAGATAAGACTAAAACATGACAGAGAATGTGTTTCATCAGGGAACTTCCGCACCTCATACCAAACATTGATCGTATTAAAAACAAAGGGTTTTTGATTTTAATTTTTTTAGTGTCTTGATATCATCTGAGTAAATGTAGAGGGGTAATTTGGGTACAACTGTAGATGTTTCAATCCCCATCCACGAAGGGAGAGACTCGGAGGTAAAATAGTACATAGCAGTGCGAATACCTCTAGATATTAGGCAAATGGAGCCCCCCTCTGCCATACGGTAGGTAGAATAAGGACAAGCGAACTCTGGGATGTCTGTTATTCCAGATAAATATATACATCTTTTTAAGCCTTGTAAAGAGGGATGGTGGGAATGTTCTGAAACAGATACAACCGTTTTGGGAGGAGATTAATTTTTCAGAATGTTAATCCGGCCAATAAAAGATACAGGTAAAGATGACCATCTACTTATCGATTGAGTTATTGAATCTACGACAGGGTCATAGTTATTTGAGACTATGTGGTCGATTTCTGGCACAATACGATTGCCGAGATATGTAAAGCATTCTGTTGCATTAAGAAAAGAAGCCAGAGGTGTAGGTCTATGTCTTTCCTCCTCCTTTAGCATCATAATTGAGGATTTTGCATGAAGTATTTTGTATCCCGAGAAAACCCCAAATTCTTTGAATAGGTCCAAAAGTGCGGTTATGGACTTGCACAGGTCTGTAAAAAACAAAATGACATTGTCTGCATAAAGGGCAATTCGATGTTCCATCTGATCTATTCTGATACCTGAAATTTTGGGGTGGGACCTAACAGCTATGGCTAGAAGCTCAATGGCTAGGATAAACAGGAGAGGAGAAAGAGAGCAGCCCTGCCTAGAACCCCTACAGATGTCACATGGTTTAGATACCATATTAGCGGTAAGGATCTCTGCAGTTGGATTTGTATATAGTATCTTTATCTATTTACAAAAGCTCTCACCACAGCCAAAACGACTTAACACTTCAAAGAGGTAGGGTCACTCAACCCTGTTGAAGGCCTTCTCTGCGTCCAACTTCAGGATCACAGTGTCTGATGACCCAATTCTAGCATGTAGAACATTTTGGAGTCTCCTAACTTATGAAAACCCTCCAACCTCCTCGCAAGTGCTTTACAAAGAACCTTAGTGTCAGAATTCAAAAGTGAAATAGCATGATAGGAATCACATTTGGTATGCAGCTTTCCGGGTTTTAGGAGCAGAGTGATCAGAGCTCCTCTCAAAGAAGGGAGCAAAACCATCTCCAGGAGGGGAGTGCAGTTTGTTCTTAAATCTCTTGTAGATGTCAATGGGCAGCCCATCTGGGCCAGATGTCCTCCCTGCCCTCATACTGTCAATTGCATTGGAAATTTCCTCCACAGTCAGTTCAGCATTAAGAATATCCTTAGATTCATCTGAAATATTGGGAAACTCCAATCTATCTAAAAAGCTAGCCTGGGTATCAGTTACAGGAGGATACTCTGATGCATATCATTTTTCATACATGTATTTAAAGGTATTGTTTATCTCCCGAGGGTCTACCATCACAGCTCCCCCTGCATCCTGAATTGATTGCTCTCTCTGCTTGCTGCCGTTTGATTCGCCAGGCCAACAGCTTCCTAGCCTTTTCACCCTGGTCATAATATGACTGGTTTAGTCTCAATAAGCTTTCTGCAGCTCTACCCGCAGAAATTATGTTATATTGGTTTCAAGTAATTCCATTTTTTAACAAGCATTTCTTGACTTGGAGGTGGTGAAATGTATCATTTGACCCCTTATGAAAGCTTTAATGGCTTCCCATCTAGTACAAGCTGAAGTCTGTGTTGTATTAATTGAAAAGTATAGGTCAATTTGCTGTCCAATGTATTCTGTAAAACGTGAATCTTGTAGCCATTTAGGTTGGAAATGCCATTTAGGTGGGTCACCTGCTAAATTAGAATCTGAATATATAAGAGATACTGGAGCATCGTCAGAGATGACAATACTGTCATAAAGGCAATCTTCAATTTTAGAGCATAATGCTGCTGAGATCAAATTATTTTGGGGGAATAGATCTGGTGAGTGCTAGAGTAACAGGAGTATTCCACATCATCTGGTTTCATTTCTTTAAGTCCTTCATAAAATGCTGTGTGGTTTTCCTAGATTAGGTGTGGGAGTAGTTTGAACCCGAGGTGCAATCTTTAACAGGATCTAAAGTGCAATTAAAGTCTGCTGCAACAATGTAATTACCTGGAAGTGTGGAAAGGTTTAAAAACACATCGTTAAAGAATTTAGTCATCTTTGTTGGGACCATACACATTCATTAAATTCAACTGCTCGGAAAGAAATTATATTATTATATTATGTATATTAATATATCTGACGGAGGATCACAAATTGTTTGCAATATCTGATATGGAATGGACTTATGGATAAGAGTAATAACTCTCCTTGTATGGGAACTAAATGAGGCTGCAGTGACCTGCCCAGGCCATCTCTTGGGTATCTTAGGAAAGTCGCCAGATAATAGATATGATTCTTGCAAAAATATGATCTTTGCCTGAAGTGGTTTTAATCTACTTATTACCTGTTTTTTTTGTGCCGCTTTCATTTAATCCCCTACAGTTCCAGGATGTAAATTGAACCTTAACACTATGAGTCATCAAAATGACCAGGGACACTGGAACTAAAACATTGCCCCATAAGAGCACGTTGGATCGGCCTAATATACCAACAGACCTCTGTTTCCACCATAAACAAAAACACAAAGGACGCTTTAAAGCACGTCAACGTACACAAACACAAAGGACGCTTTAAAGCACGTCAACGTACACAAACACAAAGGACCCTTTAAAGCACGTCAACGTACACAAACACAAAGGACGCTTTAAAACACGTCAACGTACACAAACACAAAGGACGCTTTAAAACACGTCAACGTACACAAACACAAAGGACGCTTTAAAGCACGTCAACGTACACAAACACAAAGGACGCTTTAAAGCACGTCAACGTACACAAACACAAAGGACGCTTTAAAGCACGTCAACGTACACAAACACAAAGGACCCTTTAAAGCACGTCAACGTACACAAACACAAAGGACCCTTTAAAGCACGTCAACGTACACAAACACAAAGGACGCTTTAAAGCACGTCAACGTACAAAAACACAAAGGACCCTTTAAAGCACGTCAACGTACACAAACACAAAGGACCCTTTAAAGCACGTCAACGTACACAAACACAAAGGACGCTTTAAAGCACGTCAACGTACACAAACACAAAGGACCCTTTAAAGCACGTCAACGTTCACAAACACAAAGGACGCTTTAAAGCACGCAACGTCACAAACACAAAGGACGCTTTAAAGCACAAACACAAAGGACGCTTTAAAGCAACGTCAAAACACAAAGGACGCTTTAAAACACAAACACAAAACACAAAGGACGCTTTAAAACACGTACAAAACACACAAACACAAACACAAAGGACGCTTTAAAGCACGTCAACGTACACAAACACAAAGGACGCTTTAAAGCACGCCAACGTACACAAACACAAAGGACGCTTTAAAGCACGTCAACGTACAAAAAACACAAAGGACGCTTTAAAGCACGTCAACGTACACAAACACAAAGGACGCTTTAAAGCACGTCAACGTACACAAACACAAAGGACGCTTTAAAACACGTCAAAAGGACGTAAAGCACAACGTACACAAACACAAAGGACGCTTTAAAACACGTCAACGTACACAAACACAAAGGACGCTTTAAAGCACGTCAACGTACACAAACACAAAGGACCCTTTAAAGCACGTCAACGTACACAAACACAAAGGACGCTTTAAAGCACGTCAACGTACACAAACACAAAGGACGCTTTAAAGCACGTCAACGTACACAAACACAAAGGACGCTTTAAAGCACGTCAACGTACACAAACACAAAGGACGCTTTAAAGCACGTCAACGTACACAAACACAAAGGACGCTTTAAAGCACGTCAACGTACACAAACACAAAGGACGCTTTAAAGCACGTCAACGTAAAGCACAAACACAAACACAAAGGACGCTTTAAAGCACGTCAACGTACACAAACACAAAGGACGCTTTAAAGCACGTCAACGTACACAAACACAAAGGACGCTTTAAAGCACGTCAACGTACAAAAACACAAAGGACGCTTTAAAACACGTCAACGTACACAAACACAAAGGACGCTTTAAAGCACGTCAACGTACAAAAACACAAAGGACGCTTTAAAGCACGTCAACGTACACAAACACAAAGGACGCTTTAAAGCACGTCAACGTACAAACACAAAGGACGCTTTAAAGCACGTCAACGTACACAAACACAAAGGACACAAACACAAAGGACGCTTTAAAACACGTCAACGTACACAAACACAAAGGACGCTTTAAAGCACGTCAACGTACACAAACACAAAGGACGCTTTAAAACACGTCAACGTACACAAACACAAAGGACGCTTTAAAGCACGTCAACGTACACAAACACAAAGGACGCTTTAAAGCACGTCAACGTACACAAACACAAAGGACCCTTTAAAGCACGTCAACGTACACAAACACAAAGGACCCTTTAAAGCACGTCAACGTACACAAACACAAAGGACGCTTTAAAGCACGTCAACGTACACAAACACAAAGGACGCTTTAAAACACGTCAACGTACACAAACACAAAGGACGCTTTAAAACACGTCAACGTACACAAACACAAAGGACGCTTTAAAACACGTCAACGTACACAAACACAAAGGACGCTTTAAAGCACGTCAACGTACACAAACACAAAGGACGCTTTAAAAACACGGACGCTTTAAAGCAACGTACACAAACACAAAGGACGCTTTAAAACACGTCAAAGTACACAAACACAAAGGACGCTTTAAAGCACGTCAACGTACACAAACACAAAGGACGCTTTAAAGCACGTCAACGTAAACACAAACACAAAGGACGCTTTAAACGCAACGGACGCTTTAAAGCAACGTACACAAACACAAAGGACGCTTTAAAACACGTCAACGTACAAAAACACAAAGGACCCTTTAAAGCACGTCAACGTACACAAACACAAAGGACGCTTTAAAACACGTCAACGTACAAAAACACAAAGGACGCTTTAAAAACACGTCAACGTACAAAAACACAAAGGACCCTTTAAAGCACGGACGCTTTAAAGCACGTCAACAACGTAAACAAACACAAAGGACGCTTTAAAGCACGTCAACGTACACAAACACAAAGGACGCTTTAAAGCACGTCAACGTACACAAACACAAAGGACGCTTTAAAGCACGTCAACGTACACAAACACAAAGGACGCTTTAAAGCACGTCAACGTACACAAACACAAAGGACGCTTTAAAGCACGTCAACGTACACAAACACAAAGGACCCTTTAAAGCACGTCAACGTACACAAACACAAAGGACCCTTTAAAGCACGTCAACGTACACAAACACAAAGGACCCTTTAAAGCACGTCAACGTACACAAACACAAAGGACCCTTTAAAGCACGTCAACGTACACAAACACAAAGGACGCTTTAAAGCACGTCAACGTACACAAACACAAAGGACGCTTTAAAGCACGTCAACGTACACAAACACAAAGGACGCTTTAAAGCACGTCAAACGGACGCTTTAAAGCACGCCACAAAACACAAAGGACCCTTTAAAGCACGTCAACGTACACAAACACAAAGGACCCTTTAAAGCACGTCAACGTACACAAACACAAAGGACCCTTTAAAGCACGTCAACGTACACAAACACAAAGGACCCTTTAAAGCACGTCAACGTACACAAACACAAAGGACGCTTTAAAGCAAGTCAACGTACAAAAACACAAAGGACGCTTTAAAACACGTCAACGTACACAAACACAAAGGACGCTTTAAAACACGTCAACGTACACAAACACAAAGGACGCTTTAAAACACGTCAACGTACACAAACACAAAGGACGCTTTAAAGCACGTCAACGTACACAAACACAAAGGACGCTTTAAAGCACGTCAACGTACACAAACACAAAGGACGCTTTAAAACACGTCAAAGTACACAAACACAAAGGACGCTTTAAAGCACGTCAACGTACACAAACACAAAGGACGCTTTAAAGCACGTCAACGTACACAAACACAAAGGACGCTTTAAAGCACGTCAACGTACACAAACACAAAGGATGCTTTAAAGCACGTCAACGTACACAAACACATGCCTAACAATCAACCACGAACGTGTGATTACCCCTCTTACCCCAAAGTCTCTAACAGACCCCTACCCCTCTTAGCGACACTCCGTATAAGGTGCTCAACAGATCCACACACGTGAGGAGCTGACTCTGCCTCTGCATATTTTTCCCATCTGTACACCTTCTGCCCCGTCACTTGTCATACAAAACCGAAAGCAAAAGTTCTAAAAATGTCAAAAAATGGGTAAAACTTTACGTTGCTATTCCCTCTTCTTCAGCATTGCTCCCCTTCCACACCACTAGCTCCTCAAGAAACTTCTCCGCCTCGGCTGGTGTTTCAAAAATGTAGGAACGATTGTCGTGGGAGACTTTGCTGCTGCTTTGTGGACTTCCATGGAGAGATCTGGGAAGAACAAAACTTGTGTATTCTTGTGGAGTTCTCTCCCTTTCACCCTGGCTGCATTCACCATGTGCATATTATCTTTATAGTTCAAGAACTTCATTATCAGAGCCCTCGGAGTTGCGTTGGTGTCGGCTTGTGGGCCAGGAATCCGATGAGCTCTCTCAATGATCAAAGGAGAGCAGAGTGGCTCCATCTCCAGAGCTTCGGGAAGCCACCGCTCTAGGAATGAGCAAGCTGTCACGGATCCCCCCGGTACTGCTGCTCATTCTGTTCACCAGTTCCGGAGGTCTATGTCACCGGCTTTCTAGGCTTCACTGAACGGGATTCATGATCATCAACCCCGGACTGTCTTGTCTGATTACACACACCTGGTTCCCATTTCCCCTGATTAGTATGTTATATATGTGCCCTCTGTTCCCTCTGTCTTTGTTGGTTATTGTTCCCATGTCCGTTGGTCGTGTGACTACTTATGCGTTGGTGCAGCTGTTATGCTGTATGCTATATATATTGTGTATTATGGGTATCGTCCCTTTTCGTTCAATGAGGTTTACCTTCGCTCTTTTGTTTGGGTACATCCCAGTGTTTTGTATATGTGTTTGTTTTGAGTGTATTAAAAACCCCTGTTTTGTATCTCTGCACCTGTCTGCAAATCCTTTATACCAGCGTGACACAAGCATCGCTCCCCTCAGCACCTTCGGGGAGATGTACTAGTCTCAAGTTCGATCTCCTGCTGCGACCCTCCAAATCAACTAGTTTAGAGGTAAGCGATTCAATCTTTTCCTCAAGAGCGGTGGTCATTGCCTGCAGGGCAATACTGTTGTCTTCGGTTCCAGAGATGCGTACCTCAGCCTGAGGGATTTGTCCAGCACATTATTTGACATATTTTTTTACATTGTCCACGCAGACATTACATTTTCGAATTTGATAGAGAATTCTGCATTCATATCTTTGATGGCCTTGAGGATATCTTCGGAGCTAACGACACTGCACGTGTTAATCGCCTCAGTCCTACTTCCACCACTAGCACATGAAGCTAGCATGAAGCTAGCACGGCACCTTCGTCCTCAGTCTCTAAACTTTCACTTGTTAAGTCCGGCTGGGTTTTGAAAGCTAATAAACAATGACTGCCTTTCCTGGTACATTAAGCTTAAGGGTGAACATATTTCATGATTTATTTCAAATTTGTAGCGGAGCTAAAAAAGATGCGACTGATCAGCTCTGCACCATCCCGGAAGCCCCTATGATCTCTTATTGATGTGACTTGTTAAATCCACTTCAATCAGTGTAGATGTAGGGGAGGAGAGAATGCCAAGAGTGTGCAAAGCTGTCATCAAGGCAAAGGGTGGCTACTTTGAAGAATCAAAAATATATTTTGATTTGTTTAACACGTTTTTGCTTACTACAAGATTCCATACAGTCGTATGAAAAAGTTTGGGCACCCCTCTGAGGCCGCGTAATAATTTACTCTGTCATCACAGAAAATGATCGCAGTGGCATGCCTTTCATTTTCTAATAAAAGCTGAGTACTGGGGAATTGTCCAGACAAAGATTTTTAGTGTAGCAATATTAAGTTGTATGAAATTAAATCAGATGTGAAAAATAGGCTATTCATAAATGTGGGCACCCTTGTCATTCTGTTGATTTGAATACCTGTAACTTAGCACTGATTAATTGGAACACACAATTGGTTTGGTGAGCTCATTAAGACTTAAACTTCATAGACAAGTGCATCCAATCATGAGAAAAGGTATTTAAGGTGGCCAGTTGCAAGTTGTTCTCTTTGACTCTCCTCTGAAGAGTGGCAACATGGGGGCCTCAAAACAACTCTCAAATGACCTGAAAACAAAGATTGTTCAACATTATGGTGTAGTGGAAGGCTACAAAAAGCTTTCGCTGAGATTTAAGCTGTCAGTGTCCACTGTGAGGAACATAGTAAGGAAATGGAAGACCACAGGCACAGTTCTTGTTAAGGCCAGAAGTTGCAGGCCAAGTAAAATATCGGAGAGGCAAAGACGAAGGATGGTGAGAACGGTCAAAAACAGCCCACAGACCACCTCCAAAAGACGTAAAACTTCATCTTGATGCAGATTAATTTTGGAATAAGGTGCGGTGGACTGATGAAACAAAGATTGAGGTATTTGGTCATAACAAGGAACTTTATGCATGGCGGCAAAAGAACAGTGTTCCAAGAAAAACACTTGTTACCCACAGTAGAATTTGGTGGGGGTTCCATCATGCAGTGGGGCTGTGTGGCCAGTGCCAGTACTGGGAATCATATTTTTTTTCTCCCTTTTTCTCCCCAATTTCGTGGTATCCAATTGTTGTAGTAGCTACTATCTTGTCTCATCACTACAACTCCCGTACGGGCTCGGGAGAGACGAGGTTTGAAAGTCATGCGTCCTCCGATACACAACCCAACCAGCCGCACTACTTCTTAACACAGTGCGCATCCAACCCGGAAGCCAGCCGCACCAATGTGTCAGGGGATACACCATGCACGTGGCAACCTGGTTAGCGCGCACTGCGCCCAGCCCGCCACAGGAGTCGCTGGTGCGCGATGAGACAAGGACATCCCTACCCTACCCTAACCCAGATGACGCTAGGCCAATTATGCGTCGCCCCACGGACCTCCCGGTCGCGGCCGGTTACGACAGAGCCTGGGCGCGAACCCAGGGACTCTGATGGCACAGCTGGCGCTGCAGTACAGCGCCCTTAACCCCTGCACCGCCCGGGAGGCTAGCACTGGGAATCTTGTTAAAGTTGAGGGTCGCATGGATTCCACTCAATATCAGCAGATTCTTGGGAATAATGTTGAAGAATCGGTCACAAAGTTGAAGTTACGCCGGGACTGAATATTTCAACAAGACAACGACCCAAAACACTGCTCAAAATCTACGCGGGCATTTATGCAGAGGAACAAGTACAATGTTCTGGAATGGCCATCCCAGTCCCCAGACCTGAATATCATTGAGAATCTGTGGGATGATTTGAAGCGGGCTGTCCATGCTCGGCAACCATCAAACCTAACTGAACTGGAGATGTTTTATAAGAAGGAATGGTCCAAAATAGCTTCATCCAGAATCCAGACACTCATTAGAGGCATTAGAGGCTACGGAAAGCATCTAGATGTCACGTCCTGACCTTAGTTCCTTTTTTATGTCTCTATTTTAGTTTGGTCAGGGTGTGAGTTGGAGTGGGCATATTATGTTTTGGTTCTGTGTGTTATATTTCTAGGTGTTTGGCGTGGTATGGTTCCCAATTAGAGGCAGCTGTCAATCATTGTCTCTGAATGAGAACCATACTTTGGCAGCCTGTTTTCCCACTATGGGTTGTGGGTAGTTTTCCGTTTCAGTGTTTTCACCATACGGGACTGTTTCGGTTTTCATTTATTCACTTGTTCTTTTGTATTTAGTGTTCAGTTAATTAAAGGAAATATGAACACGTACCACGCTGCACTTTGGTCTACTCCTTCTTCCTCAGACGAACATCGTTACACTAGAGGCTGTTATTTTAGCAAAAGGAGGCTCTTCTAAATATTGATGTGATTTTTCTATTGGGGTGCCCAAATTTATGCAACTGTCTTATTTTGTTTTGATGCATATTGCACATTTTTTGTTAATCCAATAAACCTAATTTCACTACTGAAATATTACTGTGTCCATCAGTTATTTGATAGATCAAAATGAAATTGCTGATCCAAACACCCAATTATTTATGAATGGAAATCATGGAAATTGTCAGGGGTGCCCAAACCTTTTCATACGACTGTATGTGTTATTTCATAGTTTTGATGTCGTATTATTCTATAATGTAGAAAATAGTAAAAATAAAGAAACTCTTGAATGAGTAGGTTTGTCCAAACTTTTGACTGGTACTGTATATTATTTTTATGTTTTTTTTTTTTTTACAAATCGATACTGGGAGTCAAAGTGTCGATATAGTATTGTCCAAAATAATATTGCAATATATAACTTTGTAATGTTTTATAATATGTTTTTCCCCATCACTAGTGTTTTCAGTAACACAGTTGTGTATAGAGCTTTGACCTTGGGCTTGACCTGAAGGAGAACATTATTAGTTTAGTGAGGTGACATTGCCCCTCGCTTCAAAGAACACAGCTACAACCAACCACAAGACCAGCTGGACTCTTTGACTTCATTACCATTTTGATGATAATCAATATAAATTGATGCATTGTAAAGTATGTATTTCATACTATATATTGAGGGATGAACCTAGAAACACTGGTCAAGTTCAGTGTCTGTCCCTCTCTACGGTACTTTAGATTCTATGGAGAGACAAAGGGAGAATCTCAATAGCATACTTCTCCCGTCCTCTCTCCTTGCCTCCTTATCAAAACCCATTGGATGAGAAAGCCAGAGGTCCCTCCCCACTGATCTTCTGATCCAATGGGCTTTGAGGAGGCGAGGCGAGAGGACACGAGGAGCATGCAATTGAGATTTTCCCAAACTGTGCCCTGTCTGATATCTATTTTAATCCATTCTATTATAGTCTATTCTATATGCTTGAGTATTGCCCCAGCACAGTGCTCTGGGGTTATGTTTCTGTCCACTCCACACCCCTGCTTCTTGTTAACCCAGTAACAGCAAGAGGGCTCCCTGCTGTTGTGAGGGCCCTCCTACGGCCCTCTGCTGTGAACATGATGAGGCACTCAGAGCACGCTGGGTCTACTGCCTTCTGGGATAGGTAGCCTACAGTAGGTCCTCCGACACCATCACTTCTGCATCCCCTGACCGGTTGAAATGTTTTATTCTATTTCATTTAACCTTTATGAATTAGGGTTATTTATAAAGGTTGAATGTATTTTAAAAAAGAGACCTGGTCCAAAATGTCAGCAGGTTTAACATGGAGCGTTAAAAGCATTAGCATGTACAGCTCAGTCTTCAAACATTTCATTCCCGCTGCCGTCTTCTCATAGCAAATGAAATGAATTATACAGTTTAATATGTGATCGAGTACAATTCTGATATCTTTCAGTGAAACAATAATGGTAAAGAAACTCAATTCTGTATTGGGCCTATCATCAACAGTTCTAAAGAGGTTTAGTATAGTGAAATATATGTGGATGTGCCTTGCAAGGACTTCTTACACAAACACAATTTCAGCTTATCATACAGAACGTACTTTAAGAAATCATCTCATTTTCCACTTCGTCTCCCTTTCACATTCCTCAATGTGTATTATATTCACATGCCAATACAGGCTCATGTATCTAATCTAACGGGGGGGGGTCATTGATATAATCGTTGGAGCTGGACTGTAGTTTCTAAATGGTCTTTGTACCTATAACTATTTGTGTCAAACCCATAGATAAAGCCAGAAACTGTAACACCGACCTGTAAAAAAGGTTACATTTCTGCTTGAAAAAAATCAGTTTCATATCCTCGAGTTCGTTTGGTCTTTACAAAAATACCCACCATCCCAATAATCAATGGCGAAATGTTGTTGATCGCTGTCAAACGACTGATTCTGTTTGAAATCCCTAATGCCTAGTTAGCAGTTTCAGTATGTATGCAGCCTATGTTTAAACATTTGACGTGTGATATGTAATACGCAGCTCTAGCGTGGCTACAACAGGCCCTCAGATGGTCGGGTCTGATAACTGGGGGGCAGAGCTCTACCTCTCTCCACCTCTCTTTGTTCTCTGCCCCTTCCCGCTTGTTCCCTCCATCACTCCTTTTCCGTTCCTTGTTTTGCATCCTTGCAGACCTTCACTTAACGCTGACTTTAGAATGCCTTTGTTAAACCATGGTTTACTCCGCACCATTTCCTGAATACATTTCCTCCAAGTGAATTCAATAATGTTTCATATGCCAACATGATGGATTATTCTGATTTTAGATCCCAACTTTGACAAGCAAAGCAGGAATGATTCTCCTACTATAAGGTGGCTTTTCTTTTACATTGCAACCCATTTACTGATAGACAATACATCTTCCCAATGCATATTTTATACAGAATAAGTGCATGATAGCTGAAGGTTAACATGTTCCGGAGTTTTCTATTGAAATGCAACACACTTGCATGCATTGCTCAAAGCACAGTGTACATCTAACAACAACCTACAAACTATACATACACAGCTTAGAAATGATACTCAACTAAGGCTTTTTAATGTTCTATAATATATTATGAATTAAAACTCACTATAATTAATGATTAGTGATGTAGCCATACAACATAGTCTTCAAATTGTATGTTACAACACATTATAAACTGGGTGTGTCGAGCCCTGAATGCTGATTGGCTGACAGCTGTCGTATATCAGACTTATACCACGGGTATGACAAAACATACATTTTTACTGCTCTGATTACTTCGGTAACCGGTTTATAATAGCAATAAGTTACCTGGGGGTTTGTGATATATGGCCATGTATCCAGGCACTCCGCGCTGCGCCGTGCATAAGAACAGCCCTTAGCCGTGGTATATTGGCCATATACCACACGCCCTCGTTGCTTAAATATAGAATGGATATTTAAGTGATATTTATTTATTCATGTTATTAGTTACTGTTAGTAGTGTTTTTCTTTAAATGTCACTTTAACAGTAGTCATCAAACAGTTCATAATTATTTCTTATCAAACAATTAACAGTTAAACAATTTCAATAAAAGTGTATCAATGTGCTTTGTAATGTGCTGAGGGACACTTCACTCCTGTCCCTGAGCCCAGGCCCAGTCAGTCCACCAGTCTGGACAACAAAAGCACCACCAGGCTATTATCTCCCCGATACACAGACATCATTCAAATGTCATTATTTGAATGTCAACCTCAAAGAACTGCTTCCATCAGTGCTCATGTCATTAAAGAAGAAGGGATAGAAAACAGAAAGAGGGGGGACATTGTTTTAGAAAGAGGTCTTTGCCTTTTGAAAACCGCCGGCGAAGGCAGAGCCAGATTAAAAACAAGCTCATTGTTTTCTTTTTGCAGGGGATTTGTTCTTCTTCTCCAGGATGAGTTTTAATGTGTGTTCGGTGGAAAGCAGTGGGGGAAGCAAACGGAAGCCAGATGGAGCATAACTCTACAGAACCGGCCCCGGCCCGATAACAAAGAAATGCTGATGAGGTGGGACCCTTGGTTGGATCCCAGCCAGAAAGATCCCCTCTCACAATAGCAGGGAACAAATTGATGTGTCCCGCAAACTGTGCCACTCTAGCAGGCGGTTAGGAGCCGCCCTGCCAAAACTATCACTCTCCAGCTCCATCCCCGAGTACCCGACAGGACGTCCACCGTTGGCCATTACGAAAACCAGATGCCTCAGTCTAGAATAGGTATCAACCATGTCAACAGTGTTGTTAGAGACGGGAAGCAACGATGCCAGCAAACAAATTAGCCGAGTGCATTGTACCCTCTAAGTTATAGGTGTACAATTATCAACAACTGCTGTGTTCTGATGGACTTCTACTCCATGGTGGTTGGAGGGCTCTTCTGGTTAAGAACAGGCATTATAGCTTTGGAGTATTGCAGTGCAGCTCTAGGTGGGGTCAAGGGTCAGATTGCTCACAACATGGCATCGACTGGATGGCCTCTCCAACACTGCCAGTCACACTGTACCCGTCCACTAGCTCCTTCATATCTGGGAGGAGTGGGCAAGCCCATGGGACACCTCAACACTGTACTGAGACAAACACATCATACTAAAAGTAGTGCACTATTCAAGACAAAAGGATCGATTTGCATAGTGTTTACTCAAGTGCAACGTAAGGACATGTTTTGCATTGTAACCATAAAAGGCAGAATAAAATATATAATTTAAGTTAGGAAATACGGTTGTCCATTGTTGTGCAGTTGTGCAGGGTCAGGCACTGGGTCTCCAGACTATACTCCAGACCTTAGGGTCTGTAGGGACAGACACTGGGCCTGATGTTAGACTCTAGTCTCCAGACCTCTATGCTCCAGATCTTAGGGTCTGTAGGGACAGACACTGGGCCTGATGTTGGACTCTAGTCTCCAGACCTCTATCCTCCATATCTTAGGGTCTGTAGGGACAGACACTGGGCCTGATGTTAGACTAGTCTCCAGAACTCCATACTCCAGACCTTAGGGTCTGCAGGGACAGACACTGGGCCTGATGTTAGACTTGTCTCTAGATCTTAGGGTCTGCAGGGACAGACACCGGCCTGATGTTAGACTCTCGTCTCCAGTCCTCTATACTCCAGACCTGCAGGGATTTCCGTTCTCCACCTCCATCTTTGAACAGTAATGAGGCTCACTCGGGACCCCTTCCTCACAATCAACACCAATCAATATACACATAATAAACATGCCTTATCTCCTCCTAATGAAGGGGAGAGAATAGGGAGAGAGAATAGAGGGGAGAGGGATAATCATATCTACACTCTTAGTCAATAAAGCCCAGACCTCATTACAAATACATGAGGGAGGTTGGGGGGGGGAGAGAGAGACAGAGAAGAGGAGGTTGTATACGCAGACATAAAAACACACATATGGACTCACACACATACGGGTGCGCACGAACTACCGCAATGTGCACACACACACACCACAGGCAGGGGTCACTGTCATTATAGTAGATTAGAGACACCCAATTTGATTATGTGAACCTACTGCCATGCAAGCAGCAGCATGAGGAAAGACTTGTGTTTGTCATGATTTAATTTCTTTATTTGGCCCGAGGACAGAGCACATATTGGAGCATTCACCGTGTATCACTCAGCGTGACACCTAGGATTATCTCTACATCAATGACACTCTTCTCTCCAAAATTACAATCTCTTGGAAACTTGTCAGAAGAAATCCTTGATGTTAATGCAGACTAATGCAAAGTCTGTCTTTTGCTACCGTTTTCTTGAATAAAAAAATACATTTCAAAGTGTTATATTCTACTCCATCACATTATTTTGTAGTTACATATAACATAACATATATCACAATAATAAAAGTGATTAGATTATGTAGTTATTTTATAAATATTTGTCTTGTTTGATGACTGCGGACAACGGATGTTCCCTGAGTCTGACCCCCTTGATCCCTGTCTGTTTACCTTCACCCCCCCCTCTCTCTCCTCCCTCTTCCAGACTGGCTGTCACTCTGGACAGGTCCCTGATCTCTGGAGAGAGGGGTGGAGGGGTTGTCTGTGTTTGAATATGTGCTGTCCCTGTCCTCCCAACAGCTGTCCCTTCCAGACTGGTCCCTGTACCACATAGGGGGTGAGGGGTACAGCCAGGGGAACATTGATTCCCCAGCTCTATCTCTTTAGGGCCTGGTCTTACCTCAGCAGCACCAGACTCAAACAGCCCCTCCAGCCAGATTGACAGCTCCTAATATCTGGGCTGCCTGTCGTCCCATAGAGACGCCCTATTAGGACAAGGAGCCAGGAGAGAAGAGGCTGCAGGACGGCAGCCAAGAGCAGGCTGAGTTATTACAGGGACTGGTGCTCTATCTCCTCTTCTATTTGTGCGTGATGCTGCGCTGATATGCAAATAAATGCCGCTCCCCTCGTCCTCCGCCCCTCATCCCTCCACCCCCCCAACATACCGCAGTGTCTTCCTCTGAAGGGCAGGTCCACCGTTTAATTGATCCGTGGAGATTTCAGCTAACCTTCCTTCTTATGTATAAAGAGAGGAGAGAACAGGGTGAGATTAGAAAAAGGAGGGAAAAAGAGAGGTGGAAGATGGATAGGTAAGCTTTTTAGCATTACAAATTCCCGTATAAACACAGGAAACATACCGCCCCGTTTTGAAGGGATCTGATGACATTAAACCAGGTAGCAAGTGTTCCCTTTCCAAGAACAATGGCTTTGTACCTCAGAGATCAGCCTCTCTATTAAAACAACCATCTATTGAATCTATCAAATCCTGTGATTCGTAATGTTATGCAGAGTACCATCATCTAATATTCACTGGAGAGAGTGAGAGAGAAAGGAAAGAGCCTACACGTCCCAGTATGGCGGTAGTTCTGTTGGCCCTTGGCCCTGCAGGAGTCTGTACACGTCCCAGTATGGCGGTAGCTCTGTTGGGCTTGGCCCTGCAGGAGTCTGTACACGTCCCAGTATGGCGGTAGCTCTGTTGGCCCTTGGCCCTGCAGGAGTCTGTACACGTCCCAGTATGGCGGTAGCTCTGTTGGGCTTGGCCCTGCAGGAGTCTGTACACGTCCCAGTATGGCGGTAGCTCTGTTGGCCCTTGGCCCTGCAGGAGTCTGTACACGTCCCAGTATGGCGTTAGCTCTGTTGGCCCTTGGCCCTGCAGGAGTCAGTCGGGTGATAAGAGGGTCAATGATCCAGGTAATGGATGGATGGAGGGTGATTAATGCCACCCCTGTAGCTGGCCTCACCTTGGGCCAGGCCTCTGGGGGGCACTACCATCTACCCCACTGATACACACACTCTCAGGACCCCACTATTAGTGCCTCCTTTTTGGTACATTAACATTAACTTGGACTGGGGCCTTTTGACAATTGTATTGGTGTTTCCCAAATTAATGCATGTATACAGTAAGACAATGTCTCCGATATTCCAATTGGTTGATTGGTTTGGCCATGTTCGAAGAGGTCAAAATGTTCAGCATGTGTTTCTCGTTCAACATCTCATTACATCTCACCACCATTAGATGTACATCACCATTCTATCTCCCATAGACTATCCTCTCTGCTCCAATGTCACTCAGATGTCAGTCAGGGACACGCGCCTCTCTCCTCCACGCTGCAGCAAAACACACGCCAGCTATTATTTACAGGATTAGAGAGATCTCAGTGTGAAACACTCTCCTCGGGAACTAAAGATGAGGAAATTACCTACTAATGGACCACTGGGCACTAATATCTAAATCCCCAATCTATCTGTAATTGCTGCAAAACGCTCCAGCTTGTTCTGAGAGGGAGACTTCTAAGTCTAAGCGACTCTATTTTTTGGGGGGTATTTTATTAAAGGCAATAAGCGAACGCCGGCACGAATGAGGAGAGTATTAGGCTCTTTCACTTCTCTCTTCTCTTCTTTGAATCCCTCTCTCCTGTGGAATCCCACAGGCATCATTAATGTCTCTCCACTTCTTTCATATCTCGGCGTGAAGACTTAAGTGACGGTCCTGCAGCTGCTTCAACACGCGGCTTGTGTGAGTCATTTCTTGCGAGGAGAAGAGGAGCTGCTTTTTGAGAGGTGCTTTATTTGCATAAGCGTTCATAATTACCTAATGACCAATCAGATGTGGTTCAGTGCAGAAACAAGCTGTCTGAATCATGTATTTCAATTAGGAATACCACTGAAACACGTTCCCCATGACCATCCAATATAACAATTAGGAATACCACTGAAACACGTTCCCCATGACCATCCAATATAACAATTATGAATACCACTTAAACATGTGACCATTCGGTATAGCCATTATTCTATTTATTATGCTATGGAAATGATCATGAGGTCCACAGGTATAGGATGATGAGGATAAAGGTGGGTTGTGTATTTGTACAGATATAGGATCTTAATTTGAGCCAGTTTTCTACAGCAGTAAAACAATCCTGCAGCAACAGTAAATGTAAATTATTATTGTCACGTTCTGACCTTTATTTCCTTTGTTTTGTCGTTATTTAGTATGGTCAGGGCGTGAGTTGGGGTGGGCAGTCTATGTTTGTTTTTCTATGATTTTGGGGTTCTATGTTTCGGCCTAGTATGGTTCTCAATCAGAGGCAGGTGTCATTAGTTGTCTCTGATTGAGAATCATACTTAGGTAGCCTGGGTTTCACTGTTTGTTTGTGGGTGATTGTCTATGTCTAGTTGCATGTTAGCACTATGTTTCATTAGCAGTCACGTTCGTTTGTTGTTTTGTTAGCTTGTTCAGTTTACGTTGTGTCTTTCGCCATTCAATAAAAGGAATGCATTCATACCACGCTGCGCTTTGGTCCGCTTCATACGACGATCGTGACAATTATGTGGATTACAATTGAAAGATATTCTTGTAGGGGTTGATAGATTTTTCATAAGGGAAAATCAAGCCCGAAATGTCAATGTGGAAGCCTTTTTAAACCGATACTAAATGTTTTACATTTCCTGCATGGCAGGAAAGTCCTGCAACAGGGTGATCAAATGAACATCCTACAGCTGTGTCTGTATTTGTACAGCTGAACTATCATGTTCATTAACAGTATTTAGAAATTCACTATGGAGCAACATCTGTAGAACTATAGAACTGTAGAAATATAGATCTGTAGAAATATAGATCTGTAGAACGGTAGAAATATAGATCTGTAGAACTGTAGAAATATAGATCTGTAGAACTGTAGAAATATAGATCTGTAGAACGGTAGAAATATAGATCTGTAGAACGGTAGAAATATAGATCTGTAGAAATATAGATCTGTAGAAATATAGAACTGTAGAAATATAGATCTGTAGAAATATAGATCTGTAGAACGGTAGAAATATAGATCTGTAGAACGGTAGAAATATAGATCTGTAGAACTATAGAACTGTAGAAATATAGATCTGTAGAAATATAGATCTGTAGAACGGTAGAAATATAGATCTGTAGAACTGTAGAAATATAGATCTGTAGAACTATAGATTCAGGGATGGAAAGAGCAGTAAGTGAAAGTTCTTGAACAAAAAAAAAAGTGTTCAACTTTTTCCTTGCTCTTGAAAAACCGCCTCCTTGGCAATATCTGTTTTAATCAAGCCAACAATAAAAGACAGAAGGAAGCATGTGTAAATAATCATTAATAACCATGGGACCACACCCCCGGAGGCATAGCCAGCATGGAGGCACTTTCAATATCTCCAAGGGAAACATTCATCTATAAAAAAAATTCAGCTTGGCTGCTGTTAAAAACTCAAACTAATTTGTGAGGAGTTCAACGGCAGTTCAACGTGGAGTGCACTTTCCAAGGCCTCCGCTGAGAGGGATGGAGAGAGGGATGTAGGACGGACGATGGCGGATGTGTAGTAGAACTCCATCTTAGAGAGAGCCGCGACCTCCCGTGATGGGCTATTGTCGCTCTGGATTACAGCTGTAGAATGGATGTCAATGACTACAGTAAACCCTCCTTAACGCTGTCGTGTTGCTCAGCCCTTAGATACATGTTGTACAGTACAGTAGCTTTAACCTCCGTTATTCATTAGAGATGGCTGATTTGTTTAGGATTTGTTCAAACCTGTAGGTGCGTTATCTGTGATGCTGTACGTATGACTGGTGTGCTGAACACTACCTGGCTGCAGTAGAGCTCAGCGCCACGGCCTTGGACTAGGTAGCCTTGGTGACGAGCTGTTGGATCAATGCTCTGAACCACTCGACCTCAAGTCCACGATCAAAACAGTGTTTACATGTTCATAGTGTTCGATATTCAAGGGCATGATTAGCGTTATAGCTGCATACTGCGTCTCTCAGCCATGTTTTAGCAACACTTCATCCATTGCTCAGCTGCACATGGTTATACAGAGTTAGTTATACTGCCTGACATATCTTACACCTCCAGGGTCATACAGCGAGCTACAGAAACGTGATCTGTGTATGTACTGTATGTGTTTGCATATGTACAGGATGTCACGCTGCTTGCTTAGCGAGTACCGCTTCCCCAGGACACAGGACCTCTGCTTTGGTAGTACGTGACCACCCTCCTGGAGCGTCTTACCAAGTTGCGCCACATGAAGCGTTAGCTATTTGCTGGCGGAAGTGGGGACAGTTCAGTTTGAGCAGTAAGCTTCACACATCCCCATGCTACACATGCGTGCCTGTGCATCCGTCTGTACGTTTGAGCATGCATTTGTGTGTGTGTGTGTGTGTGTGTGTTCTTGTGTATGTGTGACTAATCTCTGTCATGGACCTGTGGCATATGGGCCTGTCTCTTGTCTGGGCCCTCGTTAATGGGCCCCATTGAACAGGGCTAGATTGGGGCCTCCCCTTCCCTTCCTTCCCGTGGAGGGCCTGTGCTGGTGTTAAGAGCTTTAATCACAGGATTTTCTTCTGCTTGCCAAGTTACCATGTAATCGCTGGATGACCACCCAACAGTTGTGCCAAAGTGGGAGAGAGAGAGAGAGCGCTTGGTAACCGGTGGTGATGTTATTGACTAGGGATGTTCAGGCCAGAACAGAAGTAGCTGTCTGCGTTGGTACTGTATTGCTACCTGAGTCCCTGGGTCTGACAGGGGGAGACTGGGAGCTTTTCACACTGAGTGAAAGGGGAATGAAATGTCCCCTTGTCGACGTTGAGACAGGGGATAATGGAGCAATTGTTTCTGTTTGGTGAACTCAATCAGGTTTGAATTACCACTGCGTCATTTTACACACACACACACACACACACACACACACACACACACACACACACATCTCCCTCTACATTTCTGTCACTGACTCTATCCCCCCCTCTCTCTATCTTTCTCTCTCTGTTGTGTGCAGCCTCTCTCTCTCTCTCTCTCTCGCTCTCTCTCTCTCTCTCTCTCTCTCGCTCTCTCTCTCTCTCTCTCTCGTTCTCGCTCCGCTCTCTCTCGTTCTCTCTCTCTCTCTCTCCCTCTCTCTCTCTGTGTCAGTACGATACATACATGTAAGAGACAATGTTTTATATTGTCGTGACTTGACTAACATTAATCTGAAGACTGTTATTTATCTAATTACCCAACTATGTTAATTTTTACCCGATTAAATGAATCATGTAACAATTAACTCATTAGGATTTGGGGCACCACGAGAGTGGTTCTTTAAAGAGTTACCATCTCCCGAATTAAACTCTAAAAGGTCTTTACCTATCACATCTATAAACAGTCAACTTATTAATCATAACCTCGTATTATATCATCATTCTGAACAGTGGTAACCTCCTTGCATCTGCAAAAACCAGAGCCTTACTTATGATTCAGTCCTACACAAATTGGCTGAATTATTTATTTACTAGCTAACTAAATGGTAACACAGGATAAGCATACACACTTAATGTGTTAAAAACAGGTCCCTAGCGGACTGACAACAGTATGGCTGCTTGTTACAGAAGACATGCAAGACATGGAGAGGGTGAGATAGAGAGGGACAGAGACACTTAACATTGGTACTTTCAGAAACTACTCTCACTTACAGTGACCATATACGTTGCACACGAACCGCCACCCGCTTTGAGTAAGAAATCATGAATGTATTTACGTGAAATGCCTTGGTTCGCCGGATCTCTCTTGGTGGACAGGGAGTTGGGCCTTTTTATGGCACACTCGTAAGGCTCTGATTGTCCAAAAGGGTTCCAAGTCTTCTACTGTTGTTCACTTTGTAGTTGTCTGGTATCTGGTGGCTTGTCGTGTAGTCCTGAACAGAACTACGTAGTTTATTTTCCTTCCATTCACTCTTGGAGATGCTTCTTTGAATATAGGCTGGCCAGCCGTATCGAAGGTTAAAGCAGAGTACAGGATGGTCCTACTTAAATTTGCTTTCGAAGATACTTTACGTAGGACAGCTAATCAGCCGTCCCAGTGATTGTCCGAGAGGTGAGTTTATCATCTCTACCTCGTGTTGAGATTCACAGTATAAACCACTATAAACATGCAGCTGCAGGTTGACGCTTTTCTGGTCTAGTATGTTAATTTCTTTATATACATCACAAAATAACAAACAAAATTACTTTGGTGTTGTATAGTTCGCCTCTGAACATTCCCCACGTTCTGTGTTAGAAACATTGTTCCAGTATTTGCTTTTGAACGTGTTAGAGTTTCAGCAGGAAAGGTATGTTGAGACAAAGCACATTCCTTTGGTGAGTTTGGAGAGGGAGGCCTGAATCTTCTCCCCTTGATTTATAACAGGACGTGAGTTGTTAATCACCACTAGTTCTCCTGGGTGAGAGGGTGTGTGATTGAAGTTATTCATTGCAAACCCGATCTGACCTACACTAGCTGTCAAAAGTTGTCATTCAAGGGTTTTTCTTTATTTTGACTATTTTCTACATTGTAGATTAACAGTGAAGACATCGAAACGATAAAATAACACGTATGGAATCATGTAGTAACACAAAAAGTGTTGAAAAATCTAAATATGTTAAATTTGAGATTCTTCAAATAGCCACCCTTTGCCTTGATGACAGCTTTGCACACTCTTGGTATTCTCTCAACCAGCTTCAGCTGGAATGCTTTTCCAATAGTCTTGAAGGAGTTCACACATATGCGGAGCACTTTGTTGCTTTTACTTCACTCTGCTGTACAACTCATCCCAAACCATCTCAATTTGCTTGAGTTCGGGTGATTGTGGAGGCCAGGTCATATGATGAATCACTCCATCACTATCATTCTTAGTAAAATAGTAGTTACACAGCCTGGAGGTGTGTTGGGTCATTGTCCTGTTGAAAAACAAATGACAATCCCACTAAGCCCAAACCAGATGTGATGGTGTATCACTGCAGAATGCTGTGGTAGCCATGCTGGTTAAGTGTGCCTTGAATTCTAAATAAATCCCAGACAGTGTCACCAGCACTCCATACCATAACACCTCCTCCTCCATGCTTCACTATGGGAACTACATATGCGGAGATCATCCGTTCATCCGTTCACCCACACTGCATCTCACAAAGACACGGCGGTTGGAACCAAACATCTCTAATGTGGACTCCAGACCAAAGCACACATTTCCATTGTCCATTGCACATGTTTCTTGGACCAAGCAAGTCTCTTCTTATTATTGGTGTCATTTTAGTAGGGGTTTCTTTGCATCAATTCAACCACGAAGGCCAGATTCATGCAGTCTCCTCTGAACAGTTGATGTTGAGATGTGCCTGTTACTTGAACTCCGTGAAGCATTTTTTGGGGCTGCAATCTTTGAGGCTGGTAACTCTGGGTCTTCCATTCCTGTGGTTGTCCTGATGAGAGCCAGTTTCATCATAGCTTGATGGTTTTTGCGACTGCACTTGAAGAAACTTTCAAAGGTCTTAAAATAATGATGGGCTGTCATTTCTCGTTGCTAATTTGAGCTGTTCTTGCCATAATACGGACTTTATCTTTTACCAAATAGGGCTATCTTCTGTATACCCCCCTACCTTGTCACAACACAACTGATTCACTCAAACACATTAAGAAGGAAAGAAATTCCACAAATTAACTTTTAACAAGGCATACCTGTTAATTGAAATGCATTCCAGGTGACTACCTCATGAAGCTGGTTGAGAGAATGCCAAGAGTGTTCAAAGCTGTCATCAGGGCAAATGAATCTCAAATGTAAAGTATATTTTGATTTTCTTTTCTCATTTTGTTTGTCATAGTTGAAGTGTACCTATGATGACAATTACAGGCCTCTCTCATCTTTTTAAGTGGGAGAACTTGCACAATTGGTGGCTGACTAAATACTTTTTTGCCCCACTGTACACAAGGAGAAACAGAAAAAAGAGGATGGGAGAGGTAGAGAAATAGATTGAGAGAAGGAGAGCGAGCGTCTCCTTCACCTTCTACGACCGGGGGTGTCAGTGTCTTTTGTGTGTGTCATCCATGACGGGATGGAATGCACCCGTATCAAACTCCGACTTCAAACCCACCACACTTAGCTGCCCATTGTCTTCCCACCCACTCACACAAAGCGGAGGGAACCGTGGTGTTGAAGAGAGCAAGATGTATGGTAATGTGCTGTCCAGCTGTAGCGGCCCGGCAGCAAACAAAACACTTTCTAAAAGGCCCATAGAGGGAGGAGATACATCAATCAATGAACAATTACCCCACTGCTAATCAGCTGTCCCTGGCCTCCGTCGGCCGCGCTTTTTGTAATCCGGTTGGCAGCATCAATTCAATTCTTAAGGTTAGTCTATTGAATTTCTCCCAGATAGGGGAACTGAGTTGGGAAACCAACCAACGCTCCAAATGAACTGTAGCCAAGGCTTAATCGCAGCAAGCAGCACAATTGTTCAGGTTTCTCCCACCCTTCCCCTCGTTGGAGGCTGACACTCTCCTGGAATTTGGGTGACTGATAGGATCTGAGAGAGACTCATGGAGAAGGAGATTATGACATGTTCTTTTCATCGTAACACAGCTGCAGCTGTGGCTCTATGTACTGACTCTCACTCTGGCTCTATGTACTGACTCTCACTCTGGCTCTATGTACTGACTCTCACTCTGGCTCTATGTACTGACTCTCACTCTGGCTCTATGTACTGACTCTCACTCTGGCTCTATGTACTGACTCTCACTCTGGCTCTATGTACTGACTCTCACTCTGGCTCTATGTACACTAGCCAGTCACCTGCTGGACTGACTCTCACTCTGGCTCTATGTACTGACTCTCACTCTGGCTCTATGTACTGACTCTCACTCTGGCTCTATGTACACTAGCCAGTCACCTGCTGGACTGACTCTCACTCTGGCTCTATGTATGGACTCTCACTCTGGCTCTATGTACTGACTCTCACTCTGGCTCTATGTACTGACTCTCACTCTGGCTCTATGTACACTAGCCAGTCACCTGCTGGACTGACTCTCACTCTCTGGACTAGACTGGACAGCTTTATGTACACTAGCCAGTCACCTGCTGGACTGACTCTCGCTCTGGCTCTATGTACTGACTCTCACTCTGGCTCTATGTACTGACTCTCACTCTGGCTCTATGTACTGACTCTCACTCTGGCTCTATGTACTGACTCTCACTCTGGCTCTATGTACTGACTCTCACTCTGGCTCTATGTACTGACTCTCACTCTGGCTCTATGTATGGACTCTCACTCTGGCTCTATGTATGGACTCTCACTCTGGCTCTATGTACTGACTCTCACTCTGGCTCTATGTACTGACTCTCACTCTGGCTCTATGTACACTAGCCAGTCACCTGCTGGACTGACTCTCGCTCTGGCTCTATGTACTGACTCTCACTCTGGCTCTATGTACTGACTCTCACTCTGGCTCTATGTACTGACTCTCACTCTGGCTCTATGTACTGACTCTCACTCTGGCTCTATGTACACTAGCCAGTCACCTGCTGGACTGACTCTCACTCTGTCTCTATGTACACTAGCCAGTCACCTGCTGGACTGACTATCACTCTGGCTCTATGTACACTAGCCAGTCACCTGCTGGACTGACTCTCACTCTGGCTCTATGTACACTAGCCAGTCACCTGCTGGACTGACTCTCACTCTGGCTCTATGTACACTAGCCAGTCACCTGCTGGACTGACTCTCGCTCTCTGGACTAGACTGGACAGCTCTATGTACACTAGCCAGTCACCTGCTGGACTGACTATCACTCTGGCTCTATGTACTGACTCTCACTCTGGCTCTATGTACTGACTCTCACTCTGGCTCTATGTACTGACTCTCACTCTGGCTCTATGTACTGACTCTCACTCTGGCTCTATGTACACTAGCCAGTCACCTGCTGGACTGACTCTCACTCTGTCTCTATGTACACTAGCCAGTCACCTGCTGGACTGACTATCACTCTGGCTCTATGTACACTAGCCAGTCACCTGCTGGACTGACTCTCACTCTGGCTCTATGTACACTAGCCAGTCACCTGCTGGACTGACTATCACTCTGGCTCTATGTACACTAGCCAGTCACCTGCTGGACTGACTCTCGCTCTCTGGACTAGACTGGACAGCTCTATGTACACTAGCCAGTCACCTGCTGGACTGACTATCACTCTGGCTCTATGTATGGACTCTCACTCTGGCTCTATGTACTGACTCTCACTCTGGCTCTATGTACACTAGCCAGTCACCTGCTGGACTGACTCTCACTCTCTGGACTAGACTGGACAGCTTTATGTACACTAGCCAGTCACCTGCTGGACTGACTCTCGCTCTGGCTCTATGTACTGACTCTCACTCTGGCTCTATGTACTGACTCTCACTCTGGCTCTATGTACTGACTCTCACTCTGGCTCTATGTACTGACTCTCACTCTGGCTCTATGTATGGACTCTCACTCTGGCTCTATGTATGGACTCTCACTCTGGCTCTATGTACTGACTCTCACTCTGGCTCTATGTACTGACTCTCACTCTGGCTCTATGTACACTAGCCAGTCACCTGCTGGACTGACTCTCGCTCTGGCTCTATGTACTGACTCTCACTCTGGCTCTATGTACTGACTCTCACTCTGGCTCTATGTACTGACTCTCACTCTGGCTCTATGTACTGACTCTCACTCTGGCTCTATGTACACTAGCCAGTCACCTGCTGGACTGACTCTCACTCTGTCTCTATGTACACTAGCCAGTCACCTGCTGGACTGACTATCACTCTGGCTCTATGTACACTAGCCAGTCACCTGCTGGACTGACTCTCACTCTGTCTCTATGTACACTAGCCAGTCACCTGCTGGACTGACTATCACTCTGGCTCTATGTACACTAGCCAGTCACCTGCTGGACTGACTATCACTCTGGCTCTATGTACACTAGCCAGTCAGTCACCTGCTGGACTGACTCTCGCTCTGGCTCTATGTACTGACTCTCACTCTGGCTCTATGTACTGACTCTCACTCTGGCTCTATGTACTGACTCTCACTCTGGCTCTATGTACTGACTCTCACTCTGGCTCTATGTACACTAGCCAGTCACCTGCTGGACTGACTCTCACTCTGTCTCTATGTACACTAGCCAGTCACCTGCTGGACTGACTATCACTCTGGCTCTATGTACACTAGCCAGTCACCTGCTGGACTGACTCTCACTCTGTCTCTATGTACACTAGCCAGTCACCTGCTGGACTGACTATCACTCTGGCTCTATGTACACTAGCCAGTCACCTGCTGGACTGACTCTCGCTCTCTGGACTAGACTGGACAGCTCTATGTACACTAGCCAGTCACCTGCTGGACTGACTCTCACTCTGGCTCTATGTACTGACTCTCACTCTGGCTCTATGTACACTAGCCAGTCACCTGCTGGACTGACTCTCACTCTGTCTCTATGTACACTAGCCAGTCACCTGCTGGACTGACTATCACTCTGGCTCTATGTACACTAGCCAGTCACCTGCTGGACTGACTCTCGCTCTCTGGACTAGACTGGACAGCTCTATGTACACTAGCCAGTCACCTGCTGGACTGACTATCACTCTGGCTCTATGTACTGACTCTCACTCTGGCTCTATGTACTGACTCTCACTCTGGCTCTATGTACACTAGCCAGTCACCTGCTGGACTGACTCTCACTCTGGCTCTATGTACACTAGCCAGTCACCTGCTGGACTGACTATCACTCTCTGGACTAGACTGGACAGCTTCTCTCAGACCAGAGGTAAAGGGAGAAAATAGCCTCAGAGTTTAGGCTAAGAGTGTGTTTGTAAGTTACTTTGTCGTGCGGTGCAGGGCAGTGCCTGGCATGTCCTTGTTTATACACCACCCCATCCGACCCTCTTTCAGCACCCCCTCTGAGTGAGAACATCTCCTTGAGCAAAGTCAGGACACACACACACACCTCCGCTTGCACACACATTCGCAAGCACACACACACACACACACGCATGCACGCACGCACGCACGCGCGCGCGCACACACACACACACACACACAGACACAGACACAGACACAGACACACAGACACACAGACACACTGAGCCGATCCAAGGTCAATGTGCTGCTTTTAATCTCAAACAAATCTACATACAGTATAATGACCTGAAATCCAACCAGAGAAACAGTCCTCAATTAAATAGCAACCACATACATCCTAAAGAAAGAAGCTGCATAAATTGTGTAATTACCTGAGTTCCAATCAATAGAATAATAATCTTATTCACAATCAAACAGTGTTGCATGGTAGAACACAGCTCACATCTCCTTACAGCAGTGTTTCCCACTGAACGCTTCCCTCCTCAGGTATCTGGTTTGTCATTTAAACCAGGATGCATGTGAATTTGATAGGGAGGCGGTCCCAGACTGCTGGAGAGAGGAGGATGATCGAGAGAGGGAGAAAGAGAGAGAGAGAGAGAAGGGGAGAGGGAGAGGGAATGAGAGAGAGAGAAGGGGAGAGAGAGAGGGAATGAGAGAGAGAGAGAAGTGGAGAGAGAGAGAGAAGGAGAGAGAGAATGCTGACTCTGGTCCCATTTCCTGAAATGAAACTTTAACAGGCTGACCCGGGGACCTCTCCGCCTCGGTCTCCAAAGACCCTGGGCTTCCCAGACCACTTATCTGTGTGATTGCTTTGGACACTGATCTGATTAAATCATCATGAATCATCAATTAAGATGTGACAAAAAACTTGGGGGCTCAACAGGGATTTACCAGGACGGGTTTGACTTTGAGGACCATGAAATCAAGTTGTACGCCCCTTGAGCACTCGTGTGTGTGTCTCTCTCTCTCTCTCTCTCTCTCTCTCTCTCTCTCTCTCTCTCTCTCTCTCTCTCTCTCTCTTCCCTCTCTCTCTCTCTCTCTCTCTCTCATTCTCTCTCTCTCTCTCTCTCTCTCTCTCTCTCTCTCTCTCTCTCTCTCTCTCTCTCTTTCTCTCTCTCTGTCTCTCTCTCTGTCTCTCTCTCTGTCTCTGTTACAGTGGAACGTTTTACCCAGGAAATTGTATAAAAGGGATTGAATTTGTTGTTGCCTAATTGTTTTTTGGTAGGTTTCCAAACTGCATTCCTTCCATCTATAGCATTTCTTAATGTTACTCAGTTCCTTTGGCTTTGATGCCTCATGATTGAGTATTGCTCTGTTTAAGTAGACTGTGATTTTGCTGTGGTCTGATAGGGGTGTTAGTGGACTGACTGAACGCTCTGAGAGATTCTGGGTTGAGGTCAGTGATAAAGTAGTCTACAGTACTACTGCCAAGGGATGAGCTATAGGTGTACCTACCATAGGAGTCCCCTCGAAGCCTACCGTTGACTATGTACATACCCAGCGTGCGACAAAGCTGCAGGAGTTGTGACCCGTTTTTGTTAGTTATGTTGTCATAGTTGTGCCTAGGGGGGCATATGTGGGAGGGGATGCTGTCACCTCCAGGCAGATGTTTGTCCCCCTGTGTGCTGAGGGTGTCAGGTTCTTGTCCGGTTCAGGCATCTCTCTCTGGCATCTCTCTCTGGCATCTCTCTCTGGCATCTCTCTCTGGCATCTCTCTCTCTCTCTCTGGCATCTCTCTCTCTCTCTCTCTCTCTCTCTCTCTCTCTCTCTCTCTCTCTCTCTCTCTCTCTCTCTCTCTCTCTCTCTCTCTCTCTCTCTCTCTCTCTCTCTCTCTCTCTCTCTCTCTCTCTCTCTCTCTCTCTCTGTCTTTTTCAGTTCTGCTGTGCAAAGGGAGAAAATACCATCCGTCTGGCTGGACCCGAGGAAGGAGGGGATAGGCTCCCACATAGCAGATACTAACATAGAACTCAGCTACTGGCTTCCTCTTAGAAGTAGATTCCTTGTGGTATTGTTGGGCCTTGTGAACATTCAGATTCAGCCATACAACTCAGTACTACTCATTGGTGATTTCAGGCTGGGTAACCTGGCATCTACAACTGTATGGCAGCTAGGTCACTGCAAAGCAAGACGATCTAAGTGTAGTCTGTAGCTTACCAGATCTCGAGCTACTAGCTACTGACTGTGATTAGATGTGCTCCCTCCCTCCCCAAAACAAGACTAAAACCAGAAGGTGGGTATCTCTTTGGTAACATCTCCCCATCACGCTTCTCATCAGTGTGTCTTAGCACCCGCCCGAGCGTGAAGGGGCAGATTTTCTGGTAGCACAAGCCTGAGATGGGCTCCTGCATCTCGGTGAGCTCGTTCCCCCGGTCTCCCACAGAGATCCCTACTGTCACTGCACCGAGACGCCACTCGATCCGCAGCCCCAGGACACAGCCACGGAGGGAGGAGAGAGGGAGAGAGGGCAATGGAGGGAGAGGGTAGAGGGATGGAGAGAGAGAGAGAATGATAGAAGACGAAAGAGAGAGAGAGCGACAGAAAAGAGAGAGAGTGATTGCTCGCGGCTCATTTCTCCACACATGAGCCCATCTGTACAGCGCCCAGGGTGGGACGGAACCACAGCTCTCTCTGAAATGACTGAGCGCACCAAAGACACCCTGGCACCACAGGAAGCCAAATGCAATCCCTGGCGTAGCTATTATTCTCCAGAAAGCTCCTTTAAAGTGCCATTTCTTCCTGATGGAGGCTTGTTGATTTACTTTCTGTTCCATCATGACTTAAGTTGACCATAATGTGTTTCCAAGAAGGCCTCTCAGTGAATTTAGTATTTGAAATATTTGGCCCGGGTATATATTTTCTTTCTCGCCAGAGTTAGTTCCATCAACACACAGCACCACAGGGGAAAGGGAATTGACTCTCGGGGAACCAAGGAATGGTGTTTGCAGGGAGCATCTTGTGATATTGTCATATTTACTGTTAGCACCTCAGGCTACACGATACACTTCACTACCGCCATTAAACAGGCCTTTTTTTTTAAAGGAAGGCACATCTGTTGTCACCCCCCCTCTCCTCTCTTCTCACCCCATCTCTGCCATGAAACACCACCACCATCCTTAAGTCCTAACGTTTCTCACCCGCACCACGATTCTTCCCTCCTCCACCCCTCCTCCTCCTCATCTCTCTCTCCCCCTCTCCCCTCTCCCTCTCTGACAATGGCTGGGGATGCGTCTGGCTGAAATTGATCATTGCTCCGACCAATAATTCATTGTGATGGAGGCGACGTGGTGTGTGCACGGAGAGCGCCGGCCCCGCAATGGCCCCCGCATACTAAACAGGGCCTCCGACCAATGGAGTCGCGGGGATGCGGCCCAGGTGACATCCTGTTTATCCTCTGATAAATGGCAGGTCAAACGGGGTGGCTGTGCCTGCCATATCCCTCAGCGCCATGTCGCCGCCGCCTCCGAATGCTCATCACCTTCCCCAAACACCCCCTCTACCCCCCTGACACACCCCACACCCCATCTTAACACCCCTCCATCCGCCCTCTTCCTCTCCCCACCGGATCCTATTATTCTCCACCAGCTCTCGTTGCTCCGTCAGCAAAGTCAAGCTGCTGACTTCTCTTCCCTTCAGCTTCAACTTTGAACACAATTAACTTTGTAATTGCATTTGTTTTAGAAGGAGTATGGGAGTGATTATCAAAGCCACCCATGATCTTCCATGCACGCCGGCAGCATCTTGATCTCGGCGGTGCAGGCGTGCCTACAGGGGGTAAGGTTGGGTAGACCCTTCAAAGAGGGAGAGATTCCTCCCCTTCTTCTTGTCCTTCTCCAAACTCTTATTATACTCCACTGATTGGTCTGCTCTTGTGTTGTTTTTTGTGTCTTTGTTTGTTTGTTTGTTTACGAGGTCATCCTCGGCTCGTTTGAAAAATCCCCGGTTTGTTGGTCACTTCAGTTGCGTCTGTCAAGCTAAGATTGACGACGGGGATTGAAGACTTGGGGGAAACAAGCTTGATTGGAATTTGAAGAAGTTGATGGGAAAACGGCGTTGTTTAGTCTGACGTTTCTCTTTTATTCTCGGTTTTGTTTTGAGGACGTGAAATACCCACTCAGACTCTGCTGGGGGGGCCTGTGCAATAGCGTGTAGTTCCTATACAGTAGTTCTGCATTTAAAATAAATAAATAATTTAACCTTTTTTGTAACTAGGCAAGTCTACATGTGATATTCAGTAATACTCCTCTCTATGAGGACAAGATAAATGGGCATCCTGTTTTGATCTATTTAACTCTACAATGCTTTTTAATTATTGCTACAATCTCCTATTGTCTACTTTTTCCCATTGGAAGTTAACAAGCAAATATTGCATTTGGTGAAACTGAAATTCCTGGCCTGTGTCATATTCTTTATTGTTACGGTACACACCAAAATGCTTTATTCTGGTTGAATACTGCTGCTCTTTCTTAGCATGCTGAATTAGAATAAAACACCAGCATTTCCACCCTTCTTTTAATTGAAATGCAAACGATGTTAGCGTTATGGCCACAGAAATGGCAATGCTCTCTTGCTAGAATGATAAATGCTTTTCTGCTATTTTCTGTGGCTATCGACTTGGTCATGTGTGTAATTGCCTAATGCCGTGTTAGACCCTCAGATGCACCAATGCAAATATTAAGGAGAGGAGCCAGCTTAATAAAAATGCTGTTCAAACAATATGGGGCCTGAGTTTATCTCCGCTTGTCCAGTCTCACAGCGAGGGCCCGGAGAGAGGAGAGGAAGACAGGGACGGGCTCGGTATCAAGATTAGACCAGCTCCTTCATAAGCAAGAAAAGAGAGGAAGAACGAAGCGAGGTACGGTTAAATGGATTAATGAAAAAAAGTGAATAAGGAATAAGACACGCCCCCATCAAATTTCTTTAATGAAAGAACAGGAGAGAGAGAGACTTTTTAATGGTATCGATCCTGTTCAAGGCCATGGCTGAGATGAAGGCCACCCTCCAGAGATGTCCTGCTCTCACCTCGACCTTGGGCCAATGCCTGACCTCTGACCCATTGACCCTGACAGTCCAGCCGCCAGACCTCTGTGATCCTGGAGCTATAGTCTGCTCAGCAGGAGAGCACAGACACATGTGCACATACTGGTACGACACACACACGCACACACACACATGCACACAGCACCTCTCCAAATGAGAATTGACTTCCCCCCTCCGTGGAAGCTGGAAGATGTGGGTTAAAGTATGTCAATAGTGTTTCACAAGAACAATTTCTCCCCAGAATTGTGGAACGGTGGGATGTTTTGACATTTACTTGGTGGAGGGGAAAACGTTAGTGTGTCCTGTGAGGCACTTGAAGGGAGTTGTCGGGCTGCTAACTGCCTGGTCCTATTGATCTGGTCGGTTAAATTGCATGCACACAGAGGATGGAGAGAAGAGGGGAGAGCACTGAGGGCCAGCTGCAGTGGGCCTAACAGCAGAGAGAGAGAGAGAGAGAGAGAGAGAGAGAGAGGAGAGCACTGAGGGCCAGCTGCAATGGGCCTAACAGCAGAGAGAGAGAGAGCTGTTCAGATAGCAGCTCTAATGGTAATTGCATTCGATCCTCTCTCTCAGACGCATGATTTAGCAGCTACTAGCAGTTGACATCAAACATTTTGGGGGAGGAGAGAGAGAGAGAGAGAGAGAGAGAGAGAGAGAGAGAGAGAGAGAGAGAGAGAGAGAGAGAGAGAGAGAGAGAGAGAGAGAGAGAGAGAGAGAGAGAGAGAGAGAGAGAGAGAGAGAGAGAGAGAGAGAGAGAGAGAGAGAGAGAGAGAGAGAGAGAGAGAGAGAGAGAGAGAGAGAGAGAGAGAGAGAGAGAGAGAGAGAGAGAGAGAGAGAGAGAGAGAGAGAGAGAGAGAGTTGAGTTTTAAATACTCTTTATTGGGTCTGGGGGCCCACCACACAATAAAAACTCATACAAAACCACAGTTACACATCAATTAAAAACACAACTCCAATTCCTCCTCCACAGTAACTACACACAACAGCCTCTGAATACCCCATATACTCAAAAACAGATCGATATTGTTGACAAGTTTATAATATGCAAACTCAACCCTTAGTCTCGCTGCCAACATTCCTCCAGCATTCCCACCACATCCACAGACCCCTGTCCCCGAATACTGTTCTTCGGGTCTTCCATATCGCTAATTTTGCTGCCCCTAACAGAAAATTAAGCAACACAACTACACCCTTTTGACTGAACCTGTACTTTGGCCCAAATATATACAGTTGGGAAGAGAAAACCTCTCCCAACGTTGAGAACCAATCAGTGATCAGTTGAATCATCCCAACCAACCTGGGACACAGTAAAAACAGATGTGGCAGAGATTCAGACTCAGCACAGAATGGACACCCTCCCCAACAGTAGGGTCCAGGTGTACCAGATGCATGTTAGTGGCTATAGCTCCATGTATTATCCTCCATTGGAGGTCAGCTGTCCTCTTATCAATAGGCAGTTTATATAATGATCGCCAACAGCCTTTTGGAGAGGCACCTGGACCAAGCACATCCGCCCACCTCGTCGATTTTACCCCTTCCAGGGAAGAGGCATGGGACACCTTTACACATGTTCTGTACATGGCCTTCTTTCCCACCTCCTGAACTCCCCCAGCTCCGGGGTATCGAAGGAAAGCAGCATCCCCACGTCCTCTTCAAATGCCCCTATCGCAGCACTAACAATCAGTGCAGGGAACACATAATCCAGACCCTCCTTCCACCGATCAGAATTGGAAGTGTCAGTCACATACTGCAGATGAGGCACTGGCAACGAGTCGCAGACCTCATCGACGACCTTCCTCAGTAGGCGAGATGATCGGATCCCCGCTCTTTCTCCCAGCTCCTCCAACGATCTGCTCCTGCTCCGCATCAGATGACCCAGCTTGGTACACCCCACGCCTAACAGGCATGAACGTAGGCTAGCTGAACCCAGAACACGGGACTGGATGGCAGTGTTGTGAAAAAGAGGCTCTTCAAAAAGCCACATCCCTGGTGGCGTGCAGGCCTTACGGGACTTGACAAAGACTCTCCAAGCCTGCATAACAGACTCATAAAATGGAGTCAGGCCAGTCAAATCACCCCCCCTCCAGCTTTAAGAGGAAAAGATGCTTGTCTAAGCCCAAACAGCCCGCTCTCCTCATCAATGTGTAGGCTGTTTCAGCCCAGCTCGAACAGTCTCTGTACAACAATCTCTGGGCTGCTTGGAGCCGGAAAGCCATGATCCTAGAAGAAATGTCCACCAGGCCTTGCCCACCCTCGTGCAGTGGCAGGTACAGGGCTGCAGCTTTGATCCAGTGTTGTCCAGACCAGAAGAAATTGACAAGGGTCCTCTGAAGCTCTTGTATCAGACCCTTTGGTGGCTGCAAAATCATTAGCCTGTGCCACAGGGTAGAGGCAGCAAGATTATTAGCTACCAGGACCCTTCCCCTATAAGACAGCTGGGGTAGCAACCATTTCCATCTTGACAGTCTGGCACACACTTTCTCCAATACACCCTCCCAGTTCTTTTTCTGAAAGACATCAGAGCCTAGAAAAACCCCCAAAGTCTTCATCCCATCTCTGCCCCACTGAAGCCCCCCCTGGTAACCTTGGAGTGGACCCCGTTTGAAGCCGACCTGCCCACAGCGCTTCACTCTTTCCCCAATTGACTCTAGCTGAGGAGGCCCCCTCATACACCTTTAAAGTGTTTGAGAGAACCTTAACATCCTCACCCCCTGTAATAAAAACTATCACGTCATCTGCATACGCAGAGAGTGCTATCGTGGGACCCTTCATTACACCTGGCACAGAGAAACCAGTAAGCTTCGCTCTTAAAAAACAAAGCATTGGTTCAATCGCCAGACTATATAACTGCCCTGAAATTGGGCATCCCTGCCTGATGCCCCTTTGGACAGGGATGGGGCAACTTAAACCACCACCCACCTTCACCATACACGAGGCTCCAGCATACAGTAAATTCACCCATGACAGAAAAACATCCCCAAACCCAAAGGCTTTCATTGTTTTAAACAAGTACTGGTGGTCCACACGATCAAAAGCCTTCTCCTGATCTAACGAAAGTAAACCCACATTTACATCAGACAGTTTACAAATGTCTAAAACATCTCTTATTATAAACAAGTTGTCAACAATAGAGCGATCAGGTACACAGTAAGACTGGTCCTTGTGGATCAACAGTCCCAGATACTCTTTCAACCTGTTTGAGAGACATTTAGAAACAATTTTGTATTCTGCGCACAGCAAAGCAACAGGTCTCCAATTTTTTATGAGAGCCAAATCCCCTTTTTTGCAACAGTGAAAGCACCGCACGTTGACAAGATACAGGAAGAGAACCCTCATGAAAAGATTCACACAGCACTTCATAAAAATCCTCCCCAATAGACCCCCAAAAGTGCTTATAGAACTCAGATGGTAAACCATCGATGCCAGGGGCTCGGCCTGATGAGAGCTGCATAACTGCTGTGGACAGCTCCTGCAGTGTAATGTCAGCATCCAATACGACTCTCTGCTCAGGTCCCAATTGAGGAAGACCATGTAACAACTGTTCAGTACACAGAGAGTCACAATCCTCCGCCTTATAGAGGACAGAGTAGAAATCCACGGCATGTTGACGCATTTCAATATCATCCGTAGTCACCTTCCCATCAGGGAGACGAAGGCAGACCATCTGTTTACGTTGTAACGTCGACTGTCCGAGGTTAAAAAAAAGCACTGGGAGCATCCATATCCTTGAGGGAAGCGAAACGAGACCTAATCAAGGCACCCTTCACTCTTTCATGCAGAAACGACCTCAGTTCATGTCTCTTGTCCTGTAAGTTCATGACTAGTCCAGGGTCGTTCTGAGTGAGCAGCTTCAATTCAATAGACTTGATATCCTGTTCAAGGGCCTTGATAGTCTCTTTAACTTCAGTTTGAGACAGAGCAGTATACTGTTGACAAAAACTCGTATTTGGGCCTTCCCAACCTCCCACCATTGTCTCAAGGACTCAAAATTCCCCTTTATAACCCTCCATTTTTCCCAAAACAACACAAACCTGTCACAAAACATGACATCATGTAACAATTTAACATTAAAATACCAGTAAGGTGATGACCTTCGTGGACAGGACATGTGAATATCAACAGAAACAACATGATGATCAGAAAATCCCACAGGAGTAATGGCACACCTTCCAACCCTACTACAGTATTGCTCAGATACATACAACCTGTCTAACCTTGCTGCACTGACACGACCTTCATTAATTTTTAGCCATGTGTACTGCCTAACTTTTGCATTCCTTACTCTCCACACATCAGAAAGCTCAAACTCATTTAATAGGCCAGACAGGCAAGTGGCTGACCGCAGGTGAGGTTCTTCAGCGGTGCGATCAACAGTAAAATCCACTGTACAATTCCAGTCACCCCTAAAACCATACACCCCTCTTGATCACACTGTCTTAAGGTTTCCTTTATCTGATCAAAAACAGCAATACGCTCTGTACCCTCATTAGGAGCATAAACATTCAAAAAACAAACAAAAACCCCATAACATCCACCTTGACCAATAAAGCCCGACCCTTGACAATCTCTGTTGTAGATACAACAGTCACCCCTAAGCCTGAGGAAAACAAGATTGCCACCCCAGTACTGAAATTAGTACCATGACTGAGTACATGCTGCCCCTCCCACCACATACCCCAGTCAACCTCATTTTCCTCATCACTATGTGTCTCCTGTAGGAAAACTACATTAAGCCTTTTCTGTTTTATTACTTCTAAAACCCAAGCCCTCTTATTCCTGTCCCTTCCCCCATTAATATTAAGAGAACCTACCCTTAGTACTTCCATATAGAAAAGAGAAAAGAAAAGCAGAAGAGCCCACAGAGAAACCAACAAGAAAAAAGACACCCTATGAGGCATGATCATCATCATTATTCTTTTTTCTTCTCTTAACCTGAACACGTTTCCCGCCACCTTTGCTGCTGCAACAGCAGTAATAAATTTCCTCAAGCGAAACCGCTTCTTCTCACTCAGCTGGTCTAACCCCACCGTCTTCTGTAACACCACAGCTGACCTCACAAACTTATCAACATCAAAATAATCTGCCAATTTGACAGATTTCCCAAAAGTCTGATCCAGAAACTCATTTACCTCCTCTAGATCATAAACTGAGTCCTCGCCATCAGCTGTCATATCTAACGAGATATCCATATCCTTCTCTTGATCCTCCTCAGCTGAGACCACAGACAACTGACTCCCCTCTACCTCATCCCTTTCAACACTCCCCACTTGCACCTCATCACTGTACCAAGCATCTCCTCCACTACCTGGGAGACTAGCCCCACCTGAACATCACTACTCATAGTGGGCATCTCCTCCATTAACTGGGAGCCTAGCTCCACATGAACCCCAGCACTCGTAGTGGGAATCTCCTCCACTACCTGAGAGCTTAGCTCCACATGAAAACCCTCTTGTACCTCATTACTCATAATGGACAACTCCTCCACTACCTGGGAGCCTAGCTCTACATGAACCCCAGCACTCGTAGTGGGCATCTCCTCCACTCCCTGGGAGCCTAGCTCCACATGAACCCCTCCTTTACCCCAGCACTCATACTGGGCACCTGCTCACCAGTCTGAGGAACTGGCTCTTCAGATACATCCTTACCTTCTACAACAATATTTTTCTGCTGCATAACATTACCTTCTAATACAAGTTGCAACCCCGTGCCCTCAACAAGGATAACTTGTTCCTCAGCAACAGGTGCTTGTGGCTGCTCTACCGCTGTCAGCTCACCTCTCCCTACATCAGCGGGCCCAGGCGTTACGATAACCACCTGTGCCCCTCCCTCTGCCTTCTCCCTTTTCGGGCAAGCATGTCGCTTATGACCAAACTCTCCACACTCAAAACACCGTTGATTACCCGTACTAGCATAAACCATATACAATCTGTTGTCATACTTGATTTTAAACGATAACTCTAAAGTCTGCTCCGTGAGTCCAAAAACATAAACACCTGTCGCCGAAATGACATTACCTGTTTCAACGCCGGGTGTTTGCAACCCAACGGGACAACCTTAATTGAACTGGCGAACTTCCCAAAGCGCAGTAACTCGCGCTCCAATAGCTCATTTGGAATAAACGGTGGTACATTTGAAATCGTTACCCTTGTTGACGGGGAAAAAGCGGCGTAACTTGAATAAACATTCCTTTAAGAAGTACACCATGCTCAACCATACGATCTACCAGACACTCTTCTTTAAGAAATACCACCACAGCTTTATTCATCCGAGATGCATAAGCGATATTCTCATATCCTACCTTCTCTCCTACGGCGACCAGAAACTCCTCCACCGTGACAGCAGCTTCAGTAACACACCTAAAGCCGTGCCGAAGTGACAGGGACGGCATCCCCATTCGGGCTGCCATCCCCGCCAAAATCTGGGTAATTCTGATACGCAAAACAAAACACTTAATTCTACCACACAAAAAAAATAATAACGTTAATCATGCACCAAAACAAAATGCCACCAAGAAATAGAAAACCGAAAGAAAGTTGTGAATATCTAACTCTCCACAACACACGCACTCCTTCACTCAAACAATTCCCAGCATGCACCAATCACTCCCAGCATGCAGAGAGAGAGAGAGAGAGAGAGAGAGAGAGAGAGAGAGAGAGAGAGAGAGAGAGAGAGAGAGAGAGAGAGAGAGAGAGAGAGAGAGAGAGAGAGAGAGAGAGAGAGAGAGAGAGAGAGAGAGAGAGAGAGAGAGAGAGAGAGAGAGAGAGAGAGAGAGAGAGAGAGAGAGAGAGAGAGAGAGAGAGAGAGAGAGAGAGAGAGAGAGAGAGAGAGAGAGAGAGTAAACTTGGTAAAGGAACACTTGGCTGTCTACAGCTGTACTTTATCATTGAGCTGCTTCGTTGGGTGGTGTTTGGAGGACGCGAGGGAAGGATGGCTCTTTCACGGCTCCAGTTGATTAGCCAGAATGGATTGCAGCAGGAAGCTAACCCCTGTCTGTGTCTCCCTCTCAGACTGCAAGCTACCATCAATTTCCTCCATCCTATTGTTGAACAGAGAGTACAGTGCAGATTTAGACTGCTAATAAACTGACAGCTTCTGATGTACATGATTTAACTGATCAGATATCAGTCCTGCCCTGCTTTGAACTTGACCACAAGCGTGAGTACATTTACTTGACTGCCAAAACACGCAGGAAAATGTAGTTACTGTAGAAATCTCCTAAAAAGCCATGGAGAACATATGCATGCTTAAAAGTGATCTAATTGACAGCATCTCACTAACTTAACTGAATCAGTCCTAACACTATAGAGAATATATCTGTTTGATCTCTTCTCCCTGTTGTCTGTTTGGATCTCTTCTCCCTGTTGTCTGTTTGGATCTATTCTCTTGTTGTCTGTTTGGATCTCTTCTCCCTGTTGTCTGTTTGGATCTATTATCTTGTTGTCTGTTTGGATCTCTTCTCCCTCTTGTCTGTTTGGATCACTTCTCCCTGTTGTCTGTTTGGATCTCTTTTCCCTGTTGTCTGTTTGGATCTCTTCTCCCTGTTGTCTGTTTGGATCTCTTGTCTGTTTGGATCTCCTGTCTGTTTGGATCTCTTCTCCCTGTTGTCTGTTTGGATCTCTTCTCCCTGTTGTCTGTTTGGATCTCTTCTCCCTGTTGTCTGTTTGGATCTCTTGTCTGTTTGGATCTCTTGTCTGTTTGGATCTCTTGTCTGTTTGGATCTCCTGTCTGTTTGGATCTCTTCTCCCTGTTGTCTGTTTGGATCTCTTCTCCCTGTTGTCTGTTTGGATCTCTTGTCTGTTTGGATCTCCTGTCTGTTTGGATCTCTTCTCCCTGTTGTCTGTTTGGATCTCTTCTCCCTGTTGTCTGTTTGGATCTCTTCTCCCTGTTGTCTGTTTGGATCTCTTCTCCCTGTTGTCTGTTTGGATCTCTTGTCTGTTTGGATCTCTTGTCTGTTTGGATCTCCTGTCTGTTTGGATCTCTTCTCCCTGTTGTCTGTTTGGATCTCTTATCCCTCTTGTCTGTTTGGATCTCTTCTCCCTGTTGTCTGTTTGGATCTCTTCTCCCTGTTGTCTGTTTGGATCTCTTCTCCCTGTTGTCTGTTTGGATCTCTTCTCCCTGTTGTCTGTTTGGATCTATTCTCCCTGTTGTCTGTTTGGATCTCTTCTCCCTGTTGTCTGTATGGTTCTCTTCTCCCTGTTGTCTGTTTGGATCTCCTGTCTGATTGCATCTCTTCTCCCTGTTGTCTGTTTGGCTCTCTTCTCCCTGTTGTCTGTTTGGATCTATTCTCCCTGTTGTCTGTTTGGATCTATTCTCCCTGTTGTCTGTTTGGCTCTCTTCTCCCTGTTGTCTGTTTGGATCTCTTCTCCCTGTTGTCTGTTTGGATCTCTTGTCTGTTTGGATCTCTCCTCCCTGTTGTCTGTTTGGATCTCTCCTCCCTGTTGTCTGTTTGGATCTCTTCTCCCTGTTGTCTGTTTGGATCTCTTGTCTGTTTGGATCTCTTGTCTGTTTGGCTCTCCTGTCTGTTTGGATCTCTTCTCCCTGTTGTCTGTTTGGATCTCTTGTCTGTTTGGCTCTCCTGTCTGTTTGGATGTCTTCTCCCTGTTGTCTGTTTGGATCTCTTCTCCCTGTTGTCTGTTTGGATCTCTCCTCCCTGTTGTCTGTTTGGATCTCTTCTCCCTGTTGTCTGTTTGGATCTCTTCTCCCTGTTGTCTGTTTGGATCTCTCCTCCCTGTTGTCTGTTTGGATCTCTTCTCCCTGTTGTCTGTTTGGATCTCTTCTCCCTGTTGTCTGTTTGGATCTCTTCTCCCTGTTGTCTGTTTGGATCTATTCTCCCTGTTGTCTGTATGGCTCTCTTCTCCCTGTTGTCTGTTTGGATCTCCTGTCTGATCGCATCTCTTCTCCTTGTTCTCTGTTTGGATCTCTCCTCCCTGTTGTCTGTTTGGATCTATTCTCCCTGTTGTCTGTTTGGATCTATTCTCCCTGTTGTCTGTTTGGATCTCCTGTCTGATCGCATCTCTTCTCCCTGTTGTCTGTTTGGCTCTCTTCTCCCTGTTGTCTGTTTGGATCTATTCTCCCTGTTGTCTGTATGGCTCTCTTCTCCCTGTTGTCTGTTTGGATCTCCTGTCTGATCGCATCTCTTCTCCTTGTTCTCTGTTTGGATCTCTCCTCCCTGTTTTCTGTTTGGATCTCTTCTCCCTGTTGTCTGTTTGGATCTCTTCTCCCTGTTGTCTGTTTGGATCTCTCCTCCCTGTTGTCTGTTTGGATCTCTTCTCCCTGTTGTCTGTTTGGATCTCTTCTCCCTGTTGTCTGTTTGGATCTCTCCTCCCTGTTGTCTGTTTGGATCTCTTCTCCCTGTTGTCTGTTTGGATCTCTTGTCGGTTTGGATCTTTTGTCTGTTTGGATCTCTTCTCCCTGTTGTCTGTTTGGATCTCTTCTCCCTGTTGTCTGTTTGGATCTCTCCTCCCTGTTGTCTGTTTGGATCTCTTCTCCCTGTTGTCTGTTTGGATCTCTTCTCCCTGTTGTCTGTTTGGATCTCCTGTCTGATTGGATCTCTCCTCCCTGTTGTCTGTTTGGATCTCTTCTCCCTGTTGTCTGTTTGGATCTCTTGTCGGTTTGGATCTTTTGTCTGTTTGGATCTCTCCTCCCTGTTGTGTGCCGATGCAAATCCTATTAGTGATGTTACTTAAGCACAACTTCGTGGCCTATCCATCCCCAGTTCCCCATTCACCTGTCGATAGACTAAACAAGACACCAACATTTTATGTCACATTAGTCACATGGTGTTGTTGTCCATTTGTATCATTCACCATCTACGATGCTCACAGTACTCTAACAGTACTCTGACCCAGTGCAGTTCCAGAACTGTATTGAATGACACAGTACAGTTACACAACTGTATTGAATGACCCAGTACAGTTACACAACTGTATTGAATGACCCAGTACAGTTACACAACTGTACTGAATGACCCAGTGCAATTACACAACTGTACTGAATGACCCAGTGCAGTTAAGGAACTGTATTGAATGACCCAGTGCAGTTAAGGCACTGTATTGAAAGACCCAGTGCAGTTAAACAACTGTATTGAATGGCCCAGTGCAGTTAAGGAACTGCATTGAATGACCCAGTGCAGTTAAGGAATTGTATTGAATGACGCAGTGCAGTTAAACAACTGTATTGAATGACCCAGTGCAGTTAAACAACTGAATTGAATGATCCAGTGCAGTTGAACAACTGTATTGAATGACCCAGTGCAGTTAAACAACTGAATTGAATGACCCAGTGCAGTTGAACAACTGTATTGAATGACCCAGTGCAGTTAAGGAACTGTATTGAATGACCCAGTGCAGTTAAGGAACTGTATTGAATGACCCAGTGCAGTTAAGGAACTGTATTGAATGACCCAGTGCAGTTAAGGAACTGTATTGAATGACCCAGTGCAGTTAAGGAACTGTATTGAATGACCCAGTGCAGTTAAACAACTGTATTGAATGACCCAGTGCAGTTAAGGAACTGTATTGAATGACCCAGTGCAGTTAAGGCACTGTATTGAATGACCCAGTGCAGTTAAGGAACTGTATTGAATGACAGAGTGCAATTACACAACTGTAGTGAACGACCTAGTGCAGTTAAACAACTGTGTTGAATGACCCAGTGCAGTTAAGGAACTGTATTGAATGACCCAGTGCAGTTAAGGAACTGTATTGAATGACCCAGTGCAGTTAAGGAACTGTATTGCATGACCCAGTGCAGTTAAGGAACTGTATTGAATGACCCAGTGCAGTTAAGGAACTGTATTGAATGACCGAGTGCAGTTAAGGAACTGTATTGAATGACGAGTGCAGTTAAACAACTGTTTTGAACGACCTAGTGCAGTTACACAACTGTGTTGAATGACCCAGTGCAGTTAAGGAACTGTATTGAATGACCCACTCTTCTCCCTGTTGTCTGTTTGGATCTATTCTCCCTGTTGTCTGTTTGGATCTCTTCTCCCTGTTGTCTGTATGGTTCTCTTCTCCCTGTTGTCTGTTTGGATCTCCTGTCTGATTGCATCTCTTCTCCCTGTTGTCTGTTTGGCTCTCTTCTCCCTGTTGTCTGTTTGGATCTATTCTCCCTGTTGTCTGTTTGGATCTATTCTCCCTGTTGTCTGTTTGGCTCTCTTCTCCCTGTTGTCTGTTTGGATCACCTGTCTGATTGCATCTCTTCTCCCTGTTGTCTGTTTGGATCTCTCCTCCCTGTTGTCTGTTTGGATCTCTCCTCCCTGTTGTCTGTTTGGATCTCTCCTCCCTGTTGTCTGTTTGGATCTCTTCTCCCTGTTGTCTGTTTGGATCTCTTGTCTGTTTGGATCTCTTGTCTGTTTGGCTCTCCTGTCTGTTTGGATCTCTTCTCCCTGTTGTCTGTTTGGATCTCTTGTCTGTTTGGCTCTCCTGTCTGTTTGGATGTCTTCTCCCTGTTGTCTGTTTGGATCTCTTCTCCCTGTTGTCTGTTTGGATCTCTCCTCCCTGTTGTCTGTTTGGATCTCTTCTCCCTGTTGTCTGTTTGGATCTCTTCTCCCTGTTGTCTGTTTGGATCTCTCCTCCCTGTTGTCTGTTTGGATCTCTTCTCCCTGTTGTCTTTTGGATCTCTTCTCCCTGTTGTCTGTTTGGATCTCTTCTCCCTGTTGTCTGTTTGGATCTATTCTCCCTGTTGTCTGTATGGCTCTCTTCTCCCTGTTGTCTGTTTGGATCTCCTGTCTGATCGCATCTCTTCTCCCTGTTGTCTGTTTGGCTCTCTTCTCCCTGTTGTCTGTTTGGATCTATTCTCCCTGTTGTCTGTTTGGATCTATTCTCCCTGTTGTCTGTTTGGATCTCCTGTCTGATCGCATCTCTTCTCCCTGTTGTCTGTTTGGCTCTCTTCTCCCTGTTGTCTGTTTGGATCTATTCTCCCTGTTGTCTGTATGGCTCTCTTCTCCCTGTTGTCTGTTTGGATCTCCTGTCTGATCGCATCTCTTCTCCTTGTTCTCTGTTTGGATCTCTCCTCCCTGTTTTCTGTTTGGATCTCTTCTCCCTGTTGTCTGTTTGGATCTCTTCTCCTGTTGTCTGTTTGGATCTCTCCTCCCTGTTGTCTGTTTGGATCTCTTCTCCCTGTTGTCTGTTTGGATCTCTTTCCCCTGTTGTCAGTTTGGATCTCTCCTCCCTGTTGTCTGTTTGGATCTCTTCTCCCTGTTGTCTGTTTGGATCTCTTGTCGGTTTGGATCTTTTGTCTGTTTGGATCTCTTCTCCCTGTTGTCTGTTTGGATCTCTTCTCCCTGTTGTCTGTTTGGATCTCTCCTCCCTGTTGTCTGTTTGGATCTCTTCTCCCTGTTGTCTGTTTGGATCTCTTCTCCCTGTTGTCTGTTTGGATCTCCTGTCTGATTGGATCTCTCCTCCCTGTTGTCTGTTTGGATCTCTCCTCCCTGTTGTGTGCCGATGCAAATCCTATTAGTGATGTTACTTAAACAACTTCGTGGCCTATCCATCCCCAGTTCCCCATTCACCTGTCGATAGACTAAACAAAACACCAACATTTTATGTCACATTAGTCACATGGTGTTGTTGTCCATTTGTATCATTCACCATCTACGATGCTCACAGTACTCTAACAGTACTTGAATGACCCAGTGCAGTTCCAGAACTGTATTGAATGACACAGTACAGTTACACAACTGTATTGAATGACCCAGTACAGTTACACAACTGTATTGAATGACCCAGTACAGTTACACAACTGTATTGAATGACCCAGTACAGTTACACAACTGTACTGAATGACCCAGTGCAATTACACAACTGTACTGAATGACCCAGTGCAGTTAAGGAACTGTATTGAATGACCCAGTGCAGTTAAGGCACTGTATTGAAAGACCCAGTGCAGTTAAACAACTGTATTGAATGGCCCAGTGCAGTTAAGGAACTGCATTGAATGACCCAGTGCAGTTAAGGAATTGTATTGAATGACGCAGTGCAGTTAAACAACTGTATTGAATGACCCAGTGCAGTTAAACAACTGAATTGAATGATCCAGTGCAGTTGAACAACTGTATTGAATGACCCAGTGCAGTTAAACAACTGAATTGAATGACCCAGTGCAGTTGAACAACTGTATTGAATGACCCAGTGCAGTTAAGGAACTGTATTGAATGACCCAGTGCAGTTAAGGAACTGTATTGAATGACCCAGTGCAGTTAAGGAACTGTATTGAATGACCCAGTGCAGTTAAGGAACTGTATTGAATGACCCAGTGCAGTTAAGGAACTGTATTGAATGACCCAGTGCAGTTAAACAACTGTATTGAATGACCCAGTGCAGTTAAGGAACTGTATTGAATGACCCAGTGCAGTTAAGGCACTGTATTGAATGACCCAGTGCAGTTAAGGAACTGTATTGAATGACAGAGTGCAATTACACAACTGTAGTGAACGACCTAGTGCAGTTAAACAACTGTGTTGAATGACCCAGTGCAGTTAAGGAACTGTATTGAATGACCCAGTGCAGTTAAGGAACTGTATTGAATGACCCAGTGCAGTTAAGGAACTGTATTGAATGACCCAGTGCAGTTAAGGAACTGTATTGCATGACCCAGTGCAGTTAAGGAACTGTATTGAATGACCGAGTGCAGTTAAGGAACTGTATTGAATGACGCAGTGCAGTTAAACAACTGTTTTGAACGACCTAGTGCAGTTACACAACTGTGTTGAATGACCCAGTGCAGTTAAGGAACTGTATTGAATGACCCAGTGCAGTTAAGTAACTGTATTGAATGACCCAGTGCAGTTAAGGCACTGTATTGAATGACCGAGTGCAGTTAAGGAACTGTATTGAATGACGCAGTGCAGTTAAACAACTGTATTGAATGACCTAGTGCAGTTAAGGAACTGTATTGAATGACCCAGTGCAGTTAAGGAAATGTATTGAATGACCCAGTGCAGTTAAGGCACTGTATTGAATGACCCAGTGCAGTTAAGGAACTGTATTGAATGACCCAGTGCAGTTAAGGAACTGTATTGAATTACCCCCTGAGGTTAAGGAACTGTATTGAATGACCCGGTGCAGTTAAGGAACTGTATTGAATGACCCAGTGCAGTTAAGGAACTGTATTGAATTACCCCCTGAGGTTAAGGAACTGTATTGAATGACCCAGTGCAGTTAAGGAACTGTATTGAATGACCCAGTGCAGTTAAGGAACTGTATTGAATGACCCAGTGCAGTTAAGGCACTGTATTGAATGACCGAGTGCAGTTAAGGAACTGTATTGAATGACCCAGTGCAGTTAAACAACTGTATTGAATGACCCAGTGCAGTTAAGGCACTGTATTGAATGACACAGTGCAGTTAAGGAACTGTATTGAATTACCCAGTGCAGTTAAACAACTGTGTTGAATGACCCAGTGCAGTTAAGGAACTGTATTGAATGACCCAGTGCAGTTAAGGAACTGTATTGAATGACCCAGTGCAGTTAAGGAACTGTATTGAATGACCCAGTGCAGTTAAGGAACTGTATTGAATGACCCAGTGCAGTTAAGTCACTGTATTGAAAGACCCAGTGCAGTTAAGGAACTGTATTGAATGACCCAGTGCAGTTAAGGAACTGTATTGAATGACCCAGTGCAGTTAAGGAACTGTATTGAATGACCCAGTGCAGTTAAGTCACTGTATTGAAAGACCCAGTGCAGTTAAGGAACTGTATTGAATGACCGAGTGCAGTTAAGGAACTGTATTGAATTACCCCCTGAGGTTAAGGAACTGTATTGAATGACAGAGTGCAATTACACAACTGAATTGAATGACCCAGTGCAGTTGAACAACTGTATTGAATGACCCAGTGCAGTTAAGGAACTGTATTGAATGACCCAGTGCAGTTAAGGAACTGTATTGAATTACCCCCTGAGGTTAAGGAACTGTATTGAATGACAGAGTGCAATTACACAACGGTATCGAATGACCCAGTGCAGTTAAGTCACTGTATTGAACGACCTAGTGCAGTTAAACAACTGTGTTGAATGACCCTGTGCAGTTAAGGAACTGTATTGAATGACCCAGTGCAGTTAAGGAACTGTATTGAATGACCCAGTGCAGTTAAGGAACTTTATTGAATGACCCAGTGCAGTTAAGGAACTGTATTGAATGACCCAGTGCAGTTAAGGAACTGTATTGAATGACCCAGTACAGTTAAGGAACTGTATTGAATGACCCAGTGCAGTTAAGGAACTGTATTGAATGATGCAGTGCAGTTAAGGAACTGTATTGAATGACGCAGTACAGTTAAGGAACTGTATTGAATGACGCAGTGCAGTTAAGGAACTGTATTGAATGACCCAGTGCAGTTAAGGAACTGTATCGAATGACGCAGTGCAGTTAAACAACTGTATTGAACGACCTAGTGCAGTTAAACAACTGTGTTGAATGACCCAGTGCAGTTAAGGAACTGTATTGAATGACCCAGTGCAGTTAAGGAACTGTATTGAATTACCCCCTGAGGTTAAGGAACTGTATTGAATGACAGATTGCAATTACACAACTGTATTGAACGACCTAGTGCAGTTAAACAACTGTGTTGAATGACCCAGTGCAGTTAAGGAACTGTATTGAATGACGCAGTGCAGTTAAGGAACTGTATTGAATGACGCAGTACAGTTAAGGAACTGTATTGAATGACGCAGTGCAGTTAAGGAACTGTATTGAATGACCCAGTGCAGTTAAGGAACTGTATTGAATTACCGCCTGAGGTTAAGGAACTGTATTGAATGACAGATTGCAATTACACAACTGTATTGAACGACCTAGTGCAGTTAAACAACTGTGTTGAATGACCCAGTGCAGTTAAGGCACTGTATTGAATGACCCAGTGCAGTTAAGGAACTGTATTGAATGACCCAGTGCAGTTAAGGAACTGTATTGAATTACCCCCTGAGGTTAAGGAACTGTATTGAATGACCCAGTGCAGTTAAGGAACTGTATTGAATGACCCAGTGCAGTTAAGGAACTGTATTGAATTACCCCCCGAGGTTAAGGAACTGTATTGAATGACCCAGTGCAGTTAAGGAACTGTATTGAATGACCCAGTGCAGTTAAGGAACTGTATTGAATGACCCAGTGCAGTTAAGGCACTGTATTGAATGACCGAGTGCAGTTAAGGAACTGTATTGAATGACCCAGTGCAGTTAAACAACTGTATTGAATGACCCAGTGCAGTTAAGGCAATGTATTGAATGACACAGTGCAGTTAAGGAACTGTATTGAATGACCCAGTGCAGTTAAACAACTGTGTTGAATGACCCAGTGCAGTTAAGGAACTGTATTGAATGACCCAGTGCAGTTAAGGAACTGTATTGAATGACCCAGTGCAGTTAAGGAACTGTATTGAATGACCCAGTGCAGTTAAGGAACTGTATTGAATGACCCAGTGCAGTTAAGTCACTGTATTGAAAGAACCAGTGCAGTTAAGTCACTGTATTGAAAGAACCAGTGCAGTTAAGGAACTGTATTGAATGACCCAGTGCAGTTAAGGAACTGTATTGAATGACCCAGTGCAGTTAAACAACTGTGTTGAATGACCCAGTGCAGTTAAGGAACTGTATTGAATGACCGAGTGCAGTTAAGGAACTGTATTGAATTACCCCTGAGGTTAAGGAACTGTATTGAATGACAGAGTGCAATTACACAACTGTATCGAATGACGCAGTGCAGTTAAACAACTGTATTGAACGACCTAGTGCAGTTAAACAACTGTGTTGAATGACGCAGTGCAGTTAAACAACTGTATTGAACGACCTAGTGCAGTTAAACAACTGTATTGAATGACCCAGTACAGTTAAGGAACTGTATTGAATGACCCAGTGCAGTTAAGGAACTGTATTGAATTACCCCCTGAGGTTAAGGAACTGTATTGAATGACAGAGTGCAATTACACAACTGTATCGAATGACGCAGTGCAGTTAAACAACTGTATTGAATGACCCAGTGCAGTTAAGGAACTGTATTGAATGACCCAGTGCAGTTAAGGAACTGTATTGAATGACCCAGTACAATTAAGGAACTGTATTGAATGACCCAGTGCAGTTAAGGAACTGTATTGAATGATGCAGTGCAGTTAAGGAACTGTATTGAATGACGCAGTACAGTTAAGGAACTGTATTGAATGACGCAGTGCAGTTAAGGAACTGTATTGAATGACCCAGTGCAGTTAAGGAACTGTATCGAATGACGCAGTGCAGTTAAACAACTGTATTGAACGACCTAGTGCAGTTAAACAACTGTGTTGAATGACCCAGTGCAGTTAAGGAACTGTATTGAATGACCCAGTGCAGTTAAGGAACTGTATTGAATTACCCCCTGAGGTTAAGGAACTGTATTGAATGACAGATTGCAATTACACAACTGTATTGAACGACCTAGTGCAGTTAAACAACTGTGTTGAATGACCCAGTGCAGTTAAGGAACTGTATTGAATGACGCAGTGCAGTTAAGGAACTGTATTGAATGACGCAGTACAGTTAAGGAACTGTATTGAATGACGCAGTGCAGTTAAGGAACTGTATTGAATGACCCAGTGCAGTTAAGGAACTGTATTGAATTACCGCCTGAGGTTAAGGAACTGTATTGAATGACAGATTGCAATTACACAACTGTATTGAACGACCTAGTGCAGTTAAACAACTGTGTTGAATGACCCAGTGCAGTTAAGGCACTGTATTGAATGACCCAGTGCAGTTAAGGAACTGTATTGAATGACCCAGTGCAGTTAAGGAACTGTATTGAATTACCCCCTGAGGTTAAGGAAACTGTATTGAATGACCCAGTGCAGTTAAGGAACTGTATTGAATGACCCAGTGCAGTTAAGGAACTGTATTGAATTACCCCCGAGGTTAAGGAACTGTATTGAATGACCCAGTGCAGTTAAGGAACTGTATTGAATGACCCAGTGCAGTTAAGGAACTGTATTGAATGACCCAGTGCAGTTAAGGCACTGTATTGAATGACCGAGTGCAGTTAAGGAACTGTATTGAATGACCCAGTGCAGTTAAACAACTGTATTGAATGACCCAGTGCAGTTAAGGCAATGTATTGAATGACACAGTGCAGTTAAGGAACTGTATTGAATGACCCAGTGCAGTTAAACAACTGTGTTGAATGACCCAGTGCAGTTAAGGAACTGTATTGAATGACCCAGTGCAGTTAAGGAACTGTATTGAATGACCCAGTGCAGTTAAGGAACTGTATTGAATGACCCAGTGCAGTTAAGGAACTGTATTGAATGACCCAGTGCAGTTAAGTCACTGTATTGAAAGACCCAGTGCAGTTAAGGAACTGTATTGAATGACCCAGTGCAGTTAAGGAACTGTATTGAATGACCCAGTGCAGTTAAGGAACTGTATTGAATGACCCAGTGCAGTTAAGTCACTGTATTGAAAGACCCAGTGCAGTTAAGGAACTGTATTGAATGACCGAGTGCAGTTAAGGAACTGTATTGAATTACCCCCTGAGGTTAAGGAACTGTATTGAATGACAGAGTGCAATTACACAACTGTATCGAATGACGCAGTGCAGTTAAACAACTGTATTGAACGACCTAGTGCAGTTAAACAACTGTGTTGAATGACCCAGTGCAGTTAAGGAACTGTATTGAATGACCCAGTGCAGTTAAGGAACTGTATTGAATGACCCAGTACAGTTAAGGAACTGTATTGAATGACCCAGTGCAGTTAAGGAACTGTATTGAATTACCCCTGAGGTTAAGGAACTGTATTGAATGATAGAGTGCAATTACACAACTGTATCGAATGACGAGTGCAGTTAAACAACTGTATTGAACGACCTAGTGCAGTTAAACAACTGTGTTGAATGACCCAGTGCAGTTAAGGAACTGTATTGAATGACCCAGTGCAGTTAAGGAACTGTATTGAATGACCCAGTGCAGTAAAGGAACTTTATTGAATGACCCAGTGCAGTTAAGGAACTGTATTGAATGACCCAGTGCAGTTAAGGAACTGTATTGAATGACCCAGTGCAGTTAAGGAACTGTATTGAATGACCCAGTACAGTTAAGGAACTGTATTGAATGACCCAGTGCAGTTAAGGAACTGTATTGAATGACGAGTACAGTTAAGGAACTGTATTGAATGACGCAGTGCAGTTAAGGAACTGTATTGAATGACCCAGTGCAGTTAAGGAACTGTATCGAATGACGCAGTGCAGTTAAACAACTGTATTGAACGACCTAGTGCAGTTAAACAACTGTGTTGAATGACCCAGTGCAGTTAAGGAACTGTATTGAATGACCCAGTGCAGTTAAGGAACTGTATTGAATTACCCCCTGAGGTTAAGGAACTGTATTGAATGACAGATTGCAATTACACAACTGTATTGAACGACCTAGTGCAGTTAAACAACTGTGTTGAATGACCCAGTGCAGTTAAGGAACTGTATTGAATGACGCAGTGCAGTTAAGGAACTGTATTGAATGACGCAGTACAGTTAAGGAACTGTATTGAATGACGCAGTGCAGTTAAGGAACTGTATTGAATGACCCAGTGCAGTTAAGGCACTGTATTGAATGACCCAGTGCAGTTAAGGAACTGTATTGAATTACCGCCTGAGGTTAAGGAACTGTATTGAATGACAGATTGCAATTACACAACTGTATTGAACGACCTAGTGCAGTTAAACAACTGTGTTGAATGACCCAGTGCAGTTAAGGCACTGTATTGAATGACCCAGTGCAGTTAAGGAACTGTATTGAATGACCAAGTGCAGTTAAGGAACTGTATTGAATTACCCCCTGAGGTTAAGGAACTGTATTGAATGACCCAGTGCAGTTAAGGAACTGTATTGAATGACCCAGTGCAGTTAAGGAACTGTATTGAATTACCCCGAGGTTAAGGAACTGTATTGAATGACCCAGTGCAGTTAAGGAACTGTATTGAATGACCCAGTGCAGTTAAGGAACTGTATTGAATGACCCAGTGCAGTTAAGGCACTGTATTGAATGACCGAGTGCAGTTAAGGAACTGTATTGAATGACCCAGTGCAGTTAAACAACTGTATTGAATGACCCAGTGCAGTTAAGGCACTGTATTGAATGACACAGTGCAGTTAAGGAACTGTATTGAATTACCCAGTGCAGTTAAACAACTGTGTTGAATGACCCAGTGCAGTTAAGGAACTGTATTGAATGACCCAGTGCAGTTAAGGAACTGTATTGAATGACCCAGTGCAGTTAAGGAACTGTATTGAATGACCCAGTGCAGTTAAGGCACTGTATTGAAAGACCCAGTGCAGTTAAGGAACTGTATTGAATGACCCAGTGCAGTTAAGGAACTGTATTGAATGACCCAGTGCAGTTAAGGAACTGTATTGAATGACCCAGTGCAGTTAAGTCACTGTATTGAAAGACCCAGTGCAGTTAAGGAACTGTATTGAATGACCGAGTGCAGTTAAGGAACTGTATTGAATTACCCCCTGAGGTTAAGGAACTGTATTGAATGACAGAGTGCAATTACACAACTGAATTGAATGACCCAGTGCAGTTGAACAACTGTATTGAATGACCCAGTGCAGTTAAGGAACTGTATTGAATGACCCAGTGCAGTTAAGGAACTGTATTGAATTACCCCCTGAGGTTAAGGAACTGTATTGAATGACAGAGTGCAATTACACAACTGTATCGAATGACGCAGTGCAGTTAAACAACTGTATTGAACGACCTAGTGCAGTTAAACAACTGTGTTGAATGACCCAGTGCAGTTAAGGAACTGTATTGAATGACCCAGTGCAGTTAAGGAACTGTATTGAATGACCCAGTACAGTTAAGGAACTGTATTGAATGACCCAGTGCAGTTAAGGAACTGTATTGAATTACCCCCTGAGGTTAAGGAACTGTATTGAATGACAGAGTGCAATTACACAACTGTATCGAATGACGCAGTGCAGTTAAACAACTGTATTGAACGACCTAGTGCAGTTAAACAACTGTGTTGAATGACCCAGTGCAGTTAAGGAACTGTATTGAATGACCCAGTGCAGTTAAGGAACTGTATTGAATGACCCAGTGCAGTAAAGGAACTTTATTGAATGACCCAGTGCAGTTAAGGAACTGTATTGAATGACCCAGTGCAGTTAAGGAACTGTATTGAATGACCCAGTACAGTTAAGGAACTGTATTGAATGACCCAGTGCAGTTAAGGAACTGTATTGAATGACGCAGTACAGTTAAGGAACTGTATTGAATGACGCAGTGCAGTTAAGGAACTGTATTGAATGACCCAGTGCAGTTAAGGAACTGTATCGAATGACGCAGTGCAGTTAAACAACTGTATTGAACGACCTAGTGCAGTTAAACAACTGTGTTGAATGACCCAGTGCAGTTAAGGAACTGTATTGAATGACCCAGTGCAGTTAAGGAACTGTATTGAATTACCCCCTGAGGTTAAGGAACTGTATTGAATGACAGATTGCAATTACACAACTGTATTGAACGACCTAGTGCAGTTAAACAACTGTGTTGAATGACCCAGTTCAGTTAAGGAACTGTATTGAATGACGCAGTGCAGTTAAGGAACTGTATTGAATGACGCAGTACAGTTAAGGAACTGTATTGAATGACGCAGTGCAGTTAAGGAACTGTATTGAATGACCCAGTGCAGTTAAGGCACTGTATTGAATGACCGAGTGCAGTTAAGGAACTGTATCGAATGACGCAGTGCAGTTAAACATCTGTATTGAACGACCTAGTGCAGTTAAACAACTGTATTGAACGACCTAGTGCAGTTAAACAACTGTGTTGAATGACCCAGTGCAGTTAAGGAACTGTATTGAATGACCCAGTGCAGTTAAGGAACTGTATTGAATGACCCAGTGCAGTTAAGGAACTGTATTGAATGACCCAGTGCAGTTAAACAACTGTGTTGAATGACCCAGTGCAGTTAAGGAACTATATTGAATGACCCAGTGCAGTTAAGGAACTGTATTGAATGACCCAGTGCAGTTAAGGAACTTTATTGAATGACCCAGTGCAGTTAAGGAACTGTATTGAATGACCCAGTGCAGTTAAGGAACTGTATTGAATGACCCAGTGCAGTTAAGGAACTGTATTGAATGACCCAGTACAGTTAAGGAACTGTATTGAATGACCCAGTGCAGTTAAGGAACTGTATTGAATGACCCAGTACAGTTAAGGAACTGTGTTGAATGACCCAGTGCAGTTAAGGAACTGTGTTGAATGACCCAGTGCAGTTAAGGAACTGTGTTGAATGACCCAGTGCAGTTAAACAACTGTGTTGAATGACCCACTGCAGTTAAGGAACTGTGTTGAATGACCCAGTGCAGTTAAGGAACTGTGTTGAATGACCCAGTGCAGTTAAGGAACTGTATTGAATGACCCAGTGCAGTTAAGGAAATGTATTGAATGACCCAGTGCAGTTAAGGAACTGTGTTGAATGACCCAGTGCAGTTAAGGAAATGTATTGAATGAGGTACAGAAGTGCAGAAAGATACATTGTCTTTGTCATTGCACCAAAGTAGAGTTGGTGCTAACAAACTACTCTGTCAAGGACCTGGGCCGAAATGTGTGCTTTGGTCTGCAGTCACACAGTTTATTAGCCATACTCCGGACTTGAAGATCTTAATGTGTGAATAAATTAATTGTTGTTTGTGTATGAAACATCCTCCAATCATTGAGTGTGATAACAGTTTTAAAATGTCCTTGACATTGTCCCCTAGATATAGATGGATGGTGTCTGTGTGAGTATGTGTTTATTTGAGCCGAGGGTGTAAAACTCAATCCCTGGAACGTATCCAAAAGTGTTTTTTCACCACTCTCATTGTTAATGTTCAAGTATTGTGTGTGATAGTGGGGTATTCAGCCCAATGATCCTCTTATAGCAGCTCTATCCCCTTGTTTTAGCAACAATTAAAACTGTTAAGCCACTATCTGTTGTCTTTTTTTGTTTTGTTTTGTATTTTCTCGCCAAAAGCTTTTTTTATTGATAATTTCTCAAAGCCTAAAAGCTCAAGGGGATCACGTATTGATTCTTTCATTTAACCAAAGACACACACTGTATGGCATTCTTTCTACAGAAAATGAGAGATTTGCTATTGAAACAAATAAATCACTAAATGGTTTGTTGAAGTTAACTTATTTGTGGTATTGCCTCTACTGCTGGGTCCTAATAGTTGTATAATGTGACTACCGTTTCTGTACAGTCTCATTTGGTGTACACAAACTATAAATGTACATGTATAAGCTGTGTATAGTGTTTGCAGTTACCTGTGGAAAAGAAAATCTTTTTGAAAATGTGTTTTTTCTGTATATTGGACTCTGACTTGGTGAGATTGTTCCCATCAATATGATGGTTGCTCGGAGCTGAATATAAAATAATTATTCCTTCATAATGAAGTGATTTTAGTTTGGGAGTTCCCTTGGCCTTGCTCCAGGTGCCTTCAGATGGCGAACAGATGTCTAGAAGCATCTCCAAAGACTTCTATACTTGTTTTTTTTTCTCGCTTTAACCAGATTCTCATTGCCTTATTGGAGGGGCTGAATTTCTGAATTCCACCCAAGTTTCTTTAACACTAGTTAAGAGCAAAACTATTTTTTTATATATTATTTGTCTTTTACAGAAAGCTCTTAAAAAAATATTGACAGGAATAATTCTGAGATGTTGAGTTTGGATGAAATGGAAATGGTTCTGTTCCTTGGCTATGTATTTAAATATGCAATATGGACAGTAGTCTGTTGCTTCTCTCATTAGGCACACAGAGCAAGGCTGAATTTAAAACCGTGACAGTTTAGTGGCATGTGTAAACATGCAGGCTTTGCTTGGCAGACGAGCCAAGTGTATTAGCAAGAGGTCCATGGAGCAAGAAATAGTCCTGAAATATTGATGGGGCTTGATTTGGATCCACCCCCAAGGATGAGGCAGTGAAACTTGCAATCTGTGGATCGCCTAAGGCAAACTGGCACGGAGGTCAACCCTATAGGTTTTTCTTTACATGAAAACGACTCGTCAAAGGGAAAAGACCGGGCGAAGGAAGAAAACATATTATACACCTGGGATCGGGATTTGGGCTTTAGAGGGTTATGGATTTTTTTGTTTTTTGTTAGACATCTTCCCTCATTTTCTCTGGATCAAAAATCCATTTTGGATCATCCATTCAATATTAAATCTGGCAGCTACTTGTATACACAACAAACTCAATTTGCTGAGGGGTTTTGAGACCTTTCATGGACGTGTATCAATGGCTGAAGTCAAAGAGCCTCTCTTTCATTTTAAAATACATTGACAACAGGTCTTATATTGTCTTGTCAACTTTTGAGATGCATCGTGCATTTCTCATTCCAAATGGAGCAAAGTTTTAGGCTATTATCCTTTTTTAAATGACATTTCTTATTTTCATTTGTCTCGCTGATATGTTGTTTACTGTATTTTTTGTCTTATACTTTTATGTATTATATTACGAGGGGAAAATAAATATAGAGGAAATAAAATGTGAAATAAATATACATAATTAAGACATTACTAATCAATTCCCCAGAGAGTGGCACTGGGCAACGGACACAGCACTTCTCCACACACAAGCACTGAATGCTGAAATGTACTGTATGTATGGTAAGTGGTTCATTTGAAATCACCAGATCAGAGACCGTGTATCTCATGACCACTCCCACCAAAACAGACAGGAAGGACTCATTTCCCCATGGTTACCCAGCCAATGAATCCAGGAAATTGGGCAGAGGTTGGCAGCAGGCCCTCTGTGCCTCCTGTGACAGCATCAAATCCCTACCCATCCATCAGGGTCCTTCAGGAACCCAGAAAAAATGCCTGATTACTTTTCGCCAGTTGTATTTTATCTCTTTTCATTTTCAACATGATCATGTAGCGGGAAGCAATTACTTCACCTATGAGGTTATGGATAAATCTGTAGTTCCTCACCATTGAGGGCTGTTTTGTATTAATTGTGGTCAAATCTCTTGAAATAGTACAAGTGTTTTGTGAGCTGAAGTGTTTTTTGTAATTTTGGGGGTGAAATCTTGTTGCCTTTTTGTACACCTGAAACAACACATGAAGTAATTACAAAGCCAACAATTACCCAGCCAACCACCAGACATAATCGATAGGCCATCAGACAGAGGGTCAGGGAGCAAATGTCAGGGGTCAAAGTTCAATGGCAAACACTATAGCAGTGTGAGCATGGGGGGTGGGAGAGTTCCTCGAGAGGAAGAGGATGCTGATTCAACAGGGAGTGAAACAGAATGGGATTGAGTCAGGGGCAGGGCTGTAGATAAATGATCTATTCTTCTTGAGGCACGGAGTATTGATCAGGATACCACATTATTGTAGCCCTGAGGACTGCACCTCGGAACAGATGGGATACAATGCCTACCAGACATAAACTGGTAGGTCTAGAATTAAAACTGCAGGCCTATAGGCCTCAACATGCAATTCTCTCTTATTTCACACAGACATAAAAGCTGGTCTAGAATACAGACTAGGCCAACTGTAAATAATCAAGTCTCTCCTATTATACTTTGATACTGTATATGTACTATGTATTTCAAATCAAATCAAATCAAATGTATTTCTATAGCCCTTCGTACATCAGCTGATATCTCCAAGTGCTGTACAGAAACCCAGCCTAAAACCCCAAACAGCAAGCAATGCAGGTGTAGAAGCACAGTGGCTAGGAAAAACTCCCTAGAAAGGCCAAAACCTAGGAAGAAACCTAGAGAACCAGGCTATGTGGGGTGGCCAGTCTTCTTCTGGCTGTGCCGTGTGGTAATTATAACAGAACATGGCCAAGATGTTAAAATGTTCATAAATGACCAGCATGGTCGAATAATAATAAGGCAGAACAGTTGAAACTGGAGCAGCAGCACGGCCATGTGGACTGGGGACAGCAAGGAGTCATCATGTCAGGTAGTCTTGGGGCATGGTCCTAGGGCTCAGGTCCTCCGAGAGAGAGAAAGAAAGAGAGAAGGAGAGAATTAGAGAATGCACACTTAGATTCACACAGGACACTGAATAGGACAGGAGAAGTACTCCAGATATAACAAACTGACCCTAGCCCCCCGACACATAAACTACTGCAGCATAAATACTGGAGGCTGAGACAGGAGGGGTCAGGAGACACTGTGGCCCCATCCGAGGACACCCCCGGACAGGGCCAAACAGGAAGGATATAACCCCACCCACTTTGCCAAAGCACAGCCCCCACACCAATTCATAGCAAGGTGATCGTGTAATATAGACGTAGGATCTTGATTTGACCTATATTGTCACAGCAAAATAATCCAGCAGCAACAGCATGTGACATAGTGTTGCTTGATAATGTTGCTTGATCGGTGGTACGGCTATTAGCTGGCCTAAAGTATGCTACAGATATAGGATCTTAATTTGATCACCCAGAAGATTCCACAAAGGACGATGCCGACATCAACTTGGCAAACCAGAACCTTACATTTGTTGCTGAAAATGTTCCTGCACAGCAGGAAATGTAAACGTGTAGTGTATTGAAGGTTTTAAAGGCTTCTAAAGTTGGTCATTTCCACTTTAAAATGTCAGACTTGATTTGCCCTAACAAAAAATGTATTAACCCCTACAAAAAAATGTATCAACCCCTACAAAAAATGTATTAACCCCTACAAAAAATGTATCAACCCCTACAAAAAATGTATCAACCCCTACAAAAATGTATCAACCCCTACAAAAAATGTATTAACCCCTACAAAAAATGTATCAACCCCTACAAAAAATGTATTAACCCCTACAAAAAATGTATCAACCCCTACAAAAAATGTATTAACCCCTACACAAATGTATTAACTCCTACAAAAAATGTATCAACCCCTACAAAAATATGTATGAAATGTATTAACCCCTACAAAAAATGTATTAACCCCTGTATTAAACCCCCCCGTGTGTTTTACAGTGAATGTATGCTCGATGCAGGAAAATTCACAGCAGCAAAAGAGTGATCAAATTAATATCCTACATCTGTAGCACTCCACCAGGTGACATCACAGTCCTACTATGATGTCTACAAACAAACGGAGGCTGTTACTGAACAGGGCTGATGGCTGGACTAAACCATCCATAACCCTGTCCTGACGTGTTGGAAATGGATGACCAGGCTGCACTACACCGCGCACACGGAGAAGGAGGCTAGTCCATCATCGGCATGAAACACTCCCCCCTCTACCCCCCACCACCTCTACCTACCAGGGATGTTCCCGTTAAATATGTGCAACTTCCCATTTAAATGAAAGGCCCTGAACCGTGAAAGGCACCACAGGTATCCGCTGCTCTGTGCTGTACTGGTTCCTGTAGTGGAGGTTGGTGGATCTGATACAGAAGTGGCCTGTGTGTCGTAACGCTCCTACAGCAGAGGAATACAGCAAGCTGCTCTCTCAGCTGTAACGTATTAAAAAACAGAGGAAATAAATGACCCAGCCCCTGATGAGTTATGAGTCATGGGTCTACGCTGTACGTAGAAGTATGTGTGTGTGTGTGTGTGTGTGTGTGTGTGCGTTTGTGCGTTTGTGCGTGTGTGAGAATGGGGTGAACCTTGCATTTTTGCTACCAGAAGCTAATTATACAAATACTCAACTAAGCGGCCCGGTCCGTTCAGGCTCGCTTCACTCTATCTTCCCCTGGGACAGAGTGTTCAGGAGTCACACAGCCATCACATAACAGAGGTGACTATACAGTATACAACTTGAGAGCATTTTCCCTTCTGCTCAACAGAGACTGTCAGTGGGATTGTATGAGGTGATTTCTGACGGCGGCCTTTTGAACAATATCAGACGTCTTGACAACGTGTAAATACAGACCAAAATACAAAACAAGTAAGAAATGTCAGAGTACCTTATTCAAATGGACGTCTGAACACAACCATTCAATACTCCAGTTTTATACACCATTAACAAATGAACAAACCACAGGAGCCTGGTGGCACCTTAATTGGGGAGAACGGCCTCGTGGCAATGGCTGGAGTGGAATGGTGTCAAATACATCAAACATGGTTCAAACATGGTTTCCATGGTTTCCAGGTGTTTGATGTCATTCCATTCGCTCCATTCCAGACATTGTTATGAGCCGTCCTCCCCTCAGCAGCCTCCACTGGAAGAAACAACACATCACTTTTTGCTGATCAAAATAAATCTGCGCGTTACGTTAATGATGATTCTTAAATCCAACGCCATGTAGAAATGACTATACACCAGGTGCACACAAACCATTTCTAATGCCTTCGTTATTAAGTTGCAGAGGTAAACACACAAGAGAAGAAAATCTATAGCAGAGTAATGAGCTGAGGCGGCTCGCTACTGAGTAAATATTGGTGCGGTTAATAAATCCAATCCAATGTCGAATTCAATTAAAGGGGATCTTACCTCTATTGTAGCTTCAGTCAGTACTATCACCAGGGCTGCTAATTCGCCAGGGTCCTCATAATATGAGAATTAGGTGCCGATACGATATGTTCTATATATTGTGTTTCATTACTGTGATTTTATTGCGATTCGATGTTCCAAACATACTGCTCACCATATGTCTGCTGCAAAGAGACAAAGAGCCAGCAGAGACCGTTAGAAAATGTGTGTTGATCAGTCATGGAAATAAAAGTGCTGAAAACAAATTGACTCACTATTTAAAAAGAAGACGGAGAACAAGCTATGAAGGAAAAATACTGGAGTTATAGTGCAGGTAGTCGACTAGCGCAAAATAATATTCTAATATGTATCTGTGTCGATCAAAAAACATCATCCTAAACAACCAAAACAAACTGCAAATGCATCCAAGTTTGATGTAGTGTAGGCATTGTGTACTTAAGAATATGAGACCAAATACTCCAATTTGTAAGTCGCTCTGGATAAGAGCGTCTGCTAAATGACTTAAATGTAAATGTAACTTTGACTACTTTATACACTATAAGTGAATTCCTACAAATACTTTGACTACTTTATACACTATAAGTAAATTCCTCCACATACGTTGACTACTTTATACACTATAAGTAAATTCCTCCAAATACTTTGACTACTTTATACACTATAAGTAAATTCCTCCACATACTTTGACTACTTTATACACTATAAGTAAATTCCTCCAAATACTTTGACTACTTTATACACTATAAGTAAATTCCTCCAAATACTTTGACTACTTTATACACTATAAGTAAATTCCTCCACATACTTTGACTACTTTATACACTATAAGTAAATTCCTCCAAATACTTTGACTACTTTATACACTATAAGTAAATTCCTCCACATACTTTGACTACTTTATATACTATAAGTAAATTCCTCCAAATACTTTGACTACTTTATACACTATAAGTAAATTCCTCCAAATACTTTGACTACTTTATACACTATAAGTGAATTCCTCCAAATACTTTGACTACTTTATACACTATAAGTAAATTCCTCCACATACTTTGACTACTTTATACACTATAAGTAAATTCCTCCAAATACTTTGACTACTTTATACACTATAAGTAAATTCCTCCAAATACTTTGACTACTTTATACACTATAAGTAAATTCCTCCACATACTTTGACTACTTTATATACTATAAGTAAATTCCTCCAAATACTTTGACTACTTTATACACTATAAGTAAATTCCTCCAAATACTTTGACTACTTTATATACTATAAGTAAATTCCTCCAATACTTTGACTACTTTATACACTATAAGTAAATTCCTCCAAATACTTTGACTACTTTATACACTATAAGTAAATTCCTCCAAATACTTTGACTACTTTATATACTATAAGTAAATTCCTCCACATACTTTGACTACTTTATACACTATAAGTAAATTCCTCCAAATACTTTGACTACTTTATATACTATAAGTAAATTCCTCCAAATACTTTGACTACTTTATACACTATAAGTAAATTCCTCCAAATACTTTGACTACTTTATACACTATAAGTAAATTCCTCCACATACTTTGACTACTTTATACACTATAAGTAAATTCCTCCAAATACTTTGACTACTTTATACACTATAAGTAAATTCCTCCAAATACTTTGACTACTTTATACACTATAAGTAAATTCCTCCACATACTTTGACTACTTTATACACTATAGTGAAATTCCTCCAAATACTTTGACTACTTTATACACTATAAGTAAATTCCTCCAAATACTTTGACTACTTTATACACTATAAGTAAATTCCTCCAAATACTTTGACTACTTTATACACTATAAGTAAATTCCTCCAAATACTTTGACTACTTTATATACTATAAGTAAATTCCTCCACATACTTTGACTACTTTATATACTATAAGTGAATTCCTCCAAATACTTTGACTACTTTATATACTATAAGTAAATTCCTCCACATACTTTGACTACTTTATACACTATAAGTAAATTCCTCCAAATACTTTGACTACTTTATACACTATAAGTAAATTCCTCCAAATACTTTGACTACTTTATATACTATGAGTAAATTCCTCCACATACTTTGACTACTTTATATACTATAAGTGAATTCCTCCAAATACTTTGACTACTTTATACACTATAAGTGAATTCCTCCAAATACTTTGACTACTTTATACACTATAAGTAAATTCCTCCAAATACTTTGACTACTTTATACACTATAAGTAAATTCCTCCAAATACTTTGACTACTTTATATACTATAAGTAAATTCCTCCAAATACTTTGACTACTTTATATACTATAAGTGAATTCCTCCAAATACTTTGACTACTTTATACACTATAAGTGAATTCCTCCAAATACTTTGACTACTTTATACACTATAAGTAAATTCCTCCAAATACTTTGACTACTTTATACACTATAAGTAAATTCCTCCAAATACTTTGACTACTTTATATACTATGAGTAAATTCCTCCAAATACTTTGACTACTTTATACACTATAAGTGAATTCCTCCAATACTTTGACTACTTTATATACTATAAGTAAATTCCTCCAAATACTTTGACTACTTTATACACTATAAGTAAATTCCTTGTTGTGAATTCCTCCAAATACTTTGACTACTTTATACACTATAAGTAAATTCCTCCACATACTTTGACTACTTTATACACTATTAGTGAATTCCTCCAAATACTTTGACTACTTTATACACTATAAGTGAATTCCTCCAAATACTTTGACTACTTTATACACTATAAGTAAATTCCTCCAAATACTTTGACTACTTTATACACTATAAGTGGTTCCTCCACATACTTTGACTACTTTATACACTATAAGTGAATTCCTCCAAATACTTTGACTACTTTATACACTATAAGTAAATTCCTCCAAATACTTTGACCCTTTATACACTATAAGTGAATTCCTCCAAATACTTTGACTACTTTATACACTATAAGTAAATTCCTCCACATACTTTGACTACTTTATACACTATAAGTGAATTCCTCCAAATACTTTGACTACTTTATACACTATAAAAATTCCTCCAAATACTTTGACTACTTTATACACTATAAGTGAATTCCTCTAAATTTTGACTACTTTATACACTATAAGTAAATTCCTCCAAATACTTTGACTACTTTATACACTATAAGTGAATTCCTCCAAATACTTTGACTACTTTATACACTATAAGTAAATTCCTCCAAATACTTTCACTACTTTATACACTATAAGTAAATTCCTCCACATACTTTGATATGGAGAATCATACTTTATACACTATAAGTGAATTCCTCCAAATACTTTGACTACTTTATACACTATAAGTGAATTCAAATACTTTGACTACTTTATACACTATAAGTAAATTCCTCCAAATACTTTGACTACTTTATACACTATAAGTGAATCAAATACTTTGACTACTTTATATGGAGAATTCCTCCAAAACTTTGACTAGCTTGTTGGATATAAGAATCAAATACTTTGACTAGCTTTTGGATATGGACTATAATCATATGAAAGACAGCATACTTTGACTACTTTATACACTATAAGTGAATTCCTCCAAATACTTTGACTACTTTATACACTATAAGAATCATCCAAATACTTTGACTACTTTATACACTATAAGTGAATCATCCAAATACTTTGACTACTTTATACGCTATAAGTAAATTCCTCCACATACTTTGATACTTTATACACTATAAAGAATTGCTCCAAATACTTTCACTACTTTTACACTATAAGTAAATCATCCACATACTTTGACTACTTTTACACTATAAGAGAATTCATCCAAATACTTTGACTACTTTATACACTATAAATCAATTCCTCCAAATACAGCTTGTATACACTATAAGAGAATTCATATGAAATACTTTGACTACTTTATACACTATAAATCATATGGAATTCATCCAAATACTTTGACTACTTTATGGACTATAAGAGAATCATAAATACTTTGACTACTTTATACACTATAAGTGAATTCATATGAAATACTTTGACTACTTGTTGGATATGGAGAATCATCCACATACTTTGACTACTTTATATGGACTATATGAATTCCTCCAAATACTTTGACTACTTTATATACATATAAGTAAATTCCTCCACATACTTTGACTTTTATACACTATAAGTAAATTCCTCCAAATACTTTGACTACTTTATACACTATAAGTAAATTCCTCCATACTTTGACTACTTTATATACTATGAGTAAGACAGCATACTTTGACTACTTTATATACTATAAAGACAGCTGAATTCCTCCACATACTTTGATACTTTATATACTATAAAGAAATTCCTCCAAATCATTTGACTACTTTATACACTATAAGTAAATTCCTCCAAATACTTTGACTACTTTATACACTATAAGGAGAATCCTCCACATACTGACTACAGCTTGTTGGATACACTATTAGGAGAATGAAAAATACTTTGACTACTTTATACACTATAAGTGAATTCCTCCAAATACTTTTGGATATTTATACACTATAAGTAAATTCTCCAAATACTTTGACTACTTTATACACTATAAGTAAATTCTCCACATACTTTGACTACTTTATACACTATAAGAGAATTCTCCAAATACTTTGACTACTTTATACATATGGAGAATCCTCCAAATAATTTGACTACTTTATGGATATGGAGAATTCTCCAAATACTTTGACTACTTTATAACTCATAAGTAAATTCCTCCACATACTTTGACTACTTTATACACTATAAGTGAAGCTTCCTCCAAATACTTTGACTACTTTATACACTATAAGTAAATTCCTCCAAATACTTTGACTACTTTATACACTATAAGTGAATTCCTCTAAATACTTTGACTACTTTATAACTATAAGTAAATTCCTCCAAATACTTTGACTACTTTATACACTATAAGAGAATTCCTCCAAATACTTTGACTACTTTATACACTATAAGTAAATTCCTCCAAATACTTTCATATGGACTTTATACACTATAAGTAAAATCCTCCACATACTTTGACTACTTTATACACTATAAGTGAATTCCTCCAAATACTTTGACTACTTTATACACTATAAGTGAATTCCTCCAAATACTTTGACTACTTTATACACTATAAGTAAATTCCTCCAAATACTTTGACTACTTTATGGACTATAAGTGAATTCCTCTAAATACTTTGACTACTTTATACACTATAAGTGAATTCCTCCAAATACTTTGACTAATACACTATAAGAAATTCCTCCAAATACTTTGACTACTTTATACACTATAAGTAAATTCACATACTTTGACTACTTTATACACTATAAGTGAATTCCTCCAAATACTTTGACTACTTTATACACTATAAGTAAATTCCTCCAAATACTTTGACTACTTTATACACTATAAGTGAATTCCTCCAAATACTTTGACTACTTTATACACTATAAGTAAATTCCTCCACATACTTTGACTACTTTATACACTATAAGTGAATTGCTCCAAATACTTTCACTACTTTATACACTATAAGTAAATTCCTCCACATACTTTGACTACTTTATACACTATAAGAGAATTCCTCCAAATACTTTGACTACTTTATACACTATAAGTAAATTCCTCCAAATACTTTCACTAATTTATACACTATAGAATCATGAATTCCTCTAAATACTTTGACTACTTTATACACTATAAGTGAATTCCTCCAAATACTTTGACTACTTTATACACTATAAGTGAATCATCTAAATACTTTGACTACTTTATACACTATAAGTGAATTCCTCCAAATACTTTGACTACTTTATATACTATAAGTAAATTCCTCCACATACTTTGACTACTTTATATACTATAAGAATTCCTCCAAATACTTTGACTACTTTATATACTATAAGTAAATTCCTCCACATACTTTGACTACTTTATACACTATAAGTAAATTCCTCCAAATACTTTGATACTTTATACACTATAAGTAAATTCCTCCACATACTTTGACTACTTTATATACTATGAGTAAATTCCTCCACATACTTTGACTACTTTATATACTATAAGTGAATTCCTCCACATACTTTGACTACTTTATATACTATAAAGTAAATTCCTCCAAATACTTTGACTACTTTATACACTATAAGAAATTCCTCCAAATACTTTGACTACTTTATACACTATAAGTAAATTCCTCCACATACTTTGACTACTTTATACACTATTAGTGAATTCCTCTAAATACTTTGACTACTTTATACACTATAAGTGAATTCCTCCAAATACTTTGACTACTTTATACACTATAAGTAAATTCCTCCAAATACTTTGACTACTTTATACACTATAAGTAAATTCCTCCACATACTTTGACTACTTTATACACTATAAGTGAATTCCTCCAAATACTTTGACTACTTTATACACTATAAGTAAATTCCTCCAAATACTTTGACTACTTTATACACTATAAGTGAATTCCTCCAAATACTTTGACTACTTTATACACTATAAGTGAATTCCTCCAAATACTTTGACTACTTTATACACTATAAGTAAATTCCTCCAAATACTTTCACTACTTTATACACTATAAGTAAATTCCTCCACATACTTTGACTACTTTATACACTATAAGTGAATTCTCCAAATACTTTGACTACTTTATACACTATAAGTGAATTCCTCCAAATACTTTGACTACTTTATACACTATAAGTAAATTCCTCCAAATACTTTGACTACTTTATACACTATAAGTGAATTCCTCCAAATACTTTGACTACTTTATACACTATAAGTAAATTCCTCCAAATACTTTGACTACTTTATACACTATAAGTGAATTCCTCCAAATACTTTGACTACTTTATACACTATAAGTAAATTCCTCCACATACTTTGACTACTTTATACACTATAAGTGAATTGCTCCAAATACTTTCACTACTTTATACACTATAAGTAAATTCCTCCACATACTTTGACTACTTTATACACTATAAGTGAATTCCTCCAAATACTTTGACTACTTTATACACTATAAGTAAATTCCTCCAAATACTTTCACTACTTTATACACTATAAGTGAATTCCTCTAAATACTTTGACTACTTTATACACTATAAGTGAATTCCTCCAAATACTTTGACTACTTTATACACTATAAGTGAATTCCTCTAAATACTTTGACTACTTTATACACTATAAGTGAATTCCTCCAAATACTTTGACTACTTTATATACTATAAGTGAATTCCTCCAAATACTTTCTTCAAGATACATAAAGTGCTTTCATTTGTGCAAAGATGTCATCGAGGCTAATTTGAAGAATCTAACATCAAAAATATATTTTGATTTGTTTAACACTTTTTTGGTTACTACATGATTCCATGTGTTATTTCATAGTTTTGATGTCTCCACTATTATTCTACAATGTAGAAAATAGTACAAATAAAGATAAACCCTTTGAATGAGTAGGTATGTCCAAACTTTTGACTGGTACTGCATGTATAAAAATACCCTCAAATAAAAGGTGACATTCTATTCTTTCGTTTCATATGAAACATTGGATTTCAAATCCAAAATGCTGGAGAACAGACACAAATAGTTTTTAAAATCTTGACTTTCCAAATATGCAGGGATAGGAACCATAGACTTAGATAGTCAACTTGGATATGGAGAATCATATGAAAGACAGCTTGTTGGATATGGAGAATCATATGAAAGACAGCTTGTTGGATATGGAGAATCATATGAAAGACAGCTTGTTGGATATGGAGAATCATATGAAAGACAGCTTGTTGGATATGGAGAATCATATGAAATACAGCTTGTTGGATATGGAGAATCATATGAAAGACAGCTTGTTGGATATGGAGAATCATATGAAATACAGCTTGTTGGATATGGAGAATCATATGAAAGACAGCTTGTTGGATATGGAGAATCATATGAAAGACAGCTTGTTGGATATGGAGAATCATATGAAAGACAGCTTGTTGGATATGGAGAATCATATGAAAGACAGCTTGTTGGATATGGAGAATCATATGAAATACAGCTTGTTGGATATGGAGAATCATATGAAAGACAGCTTGTTGGATATGGAGAATCATATGAAAGACAGCTTGTTGGATATGGAGAATCATATGAAATACAGCTTGTTGGATATGGAGAATCATATGAAATACAGCTTGTTGGATATGGAGAATCTTATGAAAGACAGCTTGTTGGATATGGAGAATCTTATGAAAGACAGCTTGTTGGATATGGAGAATCATATGAAAGACAGCTTGTTGGATATGGAGAATCTTATGAAAGACAGCTTGTTGGATATGGAAAATCATGTGACAGACAGCTTGTTGGAGAAGTAGGACACTTAAATTAGCTGTTCTTCTGCTTCTGATGGCCAGAGAGCTGTTTTGAGGTAGTAGTAGACACTGTAACATAGGCTACGTCCCAAAATGGCAGCCTATTTTCTACATAGTGCACTGGGACGGCTTCCACGGGGCGGAGCTTGTGAGAAATAATGAATTATCTGATTTGCATATTGTCACCGGGCGGTTGCTGTGTTCACTCCAAGGTGTTTGCGTAGCTGGCTCTCCCAAAGGAGTCTGTGTTCACTGTAACTTCTGGAGTAAACAGTGATATGCAAATAACCTCTGCACATAATCAACTTTGATTTAGAACAACCTGTGACTGTACGTTGATGACTCTAGTTTTAAGTCAATATCGCTACAAATTATAATGAATTGGACTGTTAAGTGGAGGTGTGGTTTGTTATATTGTATCAAACAGTACAAAATAGTCCATTCTGTCTGTTGTTACAATAAGCTTCCGTGTCTCCTAAAGTGTAACAGGAGTATTTCCAAGTTGCCTTTTTCTTTGATTCTCCCTTTTAATTTTGAAGGGAACATTTTGAAGGTTGGAATATACTGGGATTAAACAATACAATTAGCAGAAACCCTGCCGTGTCTTGCCTAGCAGCACATCCCAAACTGGACTGCTTCTTTGTTGGCTAGATCACTAGCTACTCTCAGTTCCTTCCAGAACATTCTACCCCATCCTCAGCAGTCTTCAAAAAACTGATGCTGCGAACCACATCTTGGTGTCTCTCTGCTGATAATGAAATAATGATGACTTTTTTAAATGTAATGCTCGATGTAATCAATGTTCAGTGGGATTTCATCTCTGGAACATTCGCTGACAATTTGTTGCCATTCAGGATGTGTCGGTATGGGGTACAGAGATGAGTGACAGATGCAGAAATAGCTGCAGCGTCGGGGTATTGTGTATCTTCTTGACTGTAAATTAATACTGAGAAAGGCTAATTCAATTTCCTCTCAATAGACTGCCTATATCGTACACTCAGCTGGGAAGCTCTTTCCGTGGTATCCTACCCACAGTGCACCAGCAGCATGCACCTTCTTCATGCCTGTCATGTCAGTTGCATATTGTGTAAAGCATTTTTTCTTTTTACACAAGTCTCATAATGTTGATTCAATATGTTAACTATTAACATTCAATAGCATCCAATAGCTGAATGCTGCTGGTGTGGTATTCTGTGTCATAGCATCATGTCCTACCAGTTTATGTTGAGGGTGATTTAGTTTGGTTTTGTGGTGAAAATAGGCTACATACATTGATACCGTGATAACATTGATTCATGTAAATATTAACACTGGGACCAAGATCCTGATTTGGGAACTTGTGGCCTGGATCTGTCCCTCTTTCTTTTTGTCTGTCTCTGCCCTGTGTCCCTCCATCTCACTATTTCCTATCCTTCTTTTCCGTCTACCTCTCTCCCTCCCTACCTCTCCCACGGTGTTCAGATCTTGTCGTACTGGTCAGTGTCTGCTTAGCAGTCACAAAGCCTTACTGTAATCAAAGACCTGACAAAAGACGGCTTTCATTTTCTGTGTATGTTCCGTTTCTCTCGCATGTCTGGAAGTCGGGGTGCCCTGTGCAGTAATTTGCATTGAATAAGATGCTGCTGATCAAAGTCCTTGGAGACCTTTTGATTAGAATAGCCAGCCCTCCCTCTGTTATGCCCTTTCAATATCTTCTTACAAAAAAGGAGACCAAAAATGCCTCTCCCGCAATCCTCTTGTAGATATTCCCAGATTCCCACTTCTGCACCTCTGTATGGGAAGTCGTACTTCAGTTTTTTGGGGAAAACCTTTCATTATGAAGGAGAGGAGAGGACATGGTGTTAGGGTGAGGAGAAACACCTACTGTAATGCTTCTTGTATTATGAGGATATTATGAATGGTGACTTGGTCCCATCTCTCAGGTAGAGTTGATCATACTGGCCTCTGGCGTACTCCCAGTCCCATCTCTCAGGTAGAGTTGATCATACTGGCCTCTGGCGTACTCCCAGTCCCATCTCTCAGGTAGAGTTGGTCATACTGGCCTCTGGCGTACTCCCAGTCCCATCTCTCAGGTAGAGTTGGTCATACTGGCCTCTGGCGTACTCCCAGTCCCATCTCTCAGGTAGAGTTGGTCATACTGGCCTCTGGCGTACTCCCAGTCCCATCTCTCAGGTAGAGTTGATCATACTGGCCTCTGGCGTACTCCCAGTCCCATCTCTCATGTAGAGTTGATCATACTGGCCTCTGGCGTACTCCCAGTCCAATTTCTCAGGTAGAGTTGGTCATACTGGCCTCTGGCGTACTCCCAGTCCCATCTCTCATGTAGAGTTGATCATACTGGCCTCTGGCGTACTCCCAGTCCAATTTCTCAGGTAGAGTTGATCATACTGGTCTCTGGCGTACTCCCAGTCCAATTTCTCAGGTAGAGTTGATCATACTGGTCTCTGGCGTAGGCCTACCCTTCAACATCTTCCATTTAAAAATAGGAATGTGCCTCCACCCTAGTTAAATGGTAAATCTCTCTCTTCCTCCCCAAGTTTTCTATCATCTTTGTTAAATCCTGAGTAGACAAATGTCACTCCTCTCAGTGTGTCTGTGAGTGGTGGTGGTAGTGGTGGTGGTGGTGGTAGTGGGGGTGGTGGTGGTTGTGGTTGTGGTTGTGGTGGTGGTGGTGGTGGTGGTGGTGGTGGTGGTGGTGGTGGTGGTGGTGGTGGTAGTGGTGATGGGGGTGTTAGTGGTTCTTTGGCTGGGGGCTTTGGCTCACTTGTAGCTCTCAGACTGGGCTGTGTGGTGGGAATACCTGTGGGGCCGCGCTCCACGGCTGCACATTTAATTAGAGGAATTCTCCAGTGATAAGGCCAGCCAACGGAGCTCCATCAATCCATCCCTCTGTCCCTGGGATCCCCGGCTATTTCCCTCCTCCATCCCCTCTCCTCGCTCAACCATCTCTTATCCCATCCCCTCTCCTCGCTCAACCATCTCTTATCCCATCCCCTCTCCTCGCTCAACCATCTCTTATCCCATCCCCTCTCCTCGCTCAACCATCTCTTATCCCATCCCCTCTCCTCGCTCAACCATCTCTTATCCCATCCCCTCTCCTCGCTCAACCATCTCTTATCCCATCCCCTCGCTCAACCATCTCTTATCCCATCCCCTCGCTCAACCATCTCTTATCTCCCCTCTCCTCGCTCAACCATCTCTTAACCATCTCTTATCCCATCCCCTCCCCCATCTCCTCGCTCAACCATCTCTTATCCCATCCCCTCTCCTCGCTCAACCATCTCTTATCCCATCCCCTCTCCTCGCTCAACCATCTCTTATCCCATCCCCTCTCCTCGCTCAACCATCTCTTATCCCATCCCCTCTCCTCCTCGCTCAACCATCTCTTCCCATCCCATCCCATCCCATCCCCTCCCTCGCTCAACCATCTCTTATCCCATCCCCTCTCCTCGCTCAACCATCTCTTATCCCATCCCCTCTCCTCAACCATCTCTTATCCCATCCCCTCTCCTCGCTCAACCATCTCTTATCCCATCCCCCATCCCCTCCTCGCTCAACCATCTCTTATCCCATCCCCTCTCCTCGCTCAACCATCTCTTATCCCATCCCCTCTCCTCGCTCAACCATCTCTTATCCCATCCCCTCTCCTCGCTCAACCATCTCTTATCCCATCCCCTCTCCTCGCTCAACCATCTCTTATCCCATCCCCTCTCCTCGCTCAACCATCTCTTATCCCATCCCCTCGTTCAACCATCTCTTATCCCATCCCCTCTCCTCGCTCAACCATCTCTTATCCCATCCCCTCTGCCCGGCCGTCCGTCCGGGTTCAAAATCCATCGTCGGAATTATGGCGAGCGGTTCAATCCCCTCCTCGTTCATTCCCCATCCCTCTCCTCGATTAGAGCTCATGTTTATTAATGCTCTACATCTGTGCAAACAACACGTCAAGCCCAGAGTTTATTGTAATTGCCTGAGCAAACAAAACCTGAAAGAAGCAATTTCCACTGACAATGTGCTATGACAAGTAATGAGACCATTGGCATTCCCCACCAATAGCGCTTCCCGCTTCTTTTTCATGGCGTCCATGTTGTGTGTGATAGATACAGTATGTTTCTAAGGAATGAGGGTGCTGGATAATGTGATGCCGCCACTAGAGGGAGTTTAGTGATTAAAGATAATCGTTGTTTTCCTTCCCTGCGAGATCTTATTAGTTTCCCTTATCATCACTTATTGTTGAGACTATTGGTCGCTCCTCCACCCTCGTTGTCCCTGTATGGTCGACCGGGGTAATATATTACGGCGATTATTCATTTCAGTGTTGTTGAATGAAATGATTTCCTGGAATTCACATGTACTGCCTACCTCTCAGCCTGTTGTGACAATAGTGACAGTGTAATACCATAGATGTTTTTAAACAGAGAGTGTTATTTAATTGAAAATTATGGTGGATATCAGAGACAGATTGTCTGTCTCAGAGTAGCATGTATCAGTGAGCTCTTGAATTAGTCATTATTGCGTAATTGAATTTTGGTGCTAAATATGTAATTGAATAACAGCTAGGGAGGTTTTATTGAATTCAACCTCCATTTGTAGTGAGTCGGACCTCTTAACAGTTTAGCAAGTGCCTGGGTGGAAACGTACGTCTCTGCTCTACTACAGCGTGTCATTTGAAATGTGATCAGAGCTACTCGCTATCTGCCCATTGAAGAGCTGAGTTTGGGTGGTAGATGGGTTTGGGTGGTAGATGGGTTTGGGTGGTAGATGGGTTTGACAAGGAGACCATGGTTGGGTTTGGGTGGTAGATGGTTTGGAATGAGGGTGGTAGATGGGTTTGGGTGGTTGCAGATGCCGCCACTAGAGGGGAGGTTTGGGTGGTAGATGTGTTTGGGTGGTAGATGGGTTTGGGTGGTAGATGGGTTTGGGTGGTAGATGTGTTTGGGTGGTAGATGGGTTTGGGTGGTAGATGGGTTTGGAGTGGTAGATGGGTTTGGGAATTTTGGTGCTAAATATGTAGATGTGTTTTGATGGTAGAGTGGGTTTGGGTGGTGGATGGGTTTGCGTGTCATTTGAAATGTGAGATGTGTTTGCCCATTGAAGAGCTGATGGTAGATGGCTTTGGGTGGTAGATGGGTTTGGGTGGTAGATGGGTTTGGGTGGTAGATGGGTTTGGGTGGTAGATGGGTTTGGGTGGTAGATGGGTTTGGGTGGTAGATGTGTTTGGGTGGTAGATGGGTTTGGGTGGTAGATGGGTTTGGGTGGTAGATGGGTTTGGGTGGTAGATGTGTTTGATGGTAGATGGCTTTGGGTGGTAGATGTGTTTTGATGGTAGATGGCTTTGGGTGGTAGATGGGTTTGGGTGGTAGATGGGTTTGGGTGGTAGATGTGTTTTGATGGTAGATGGCTTTGGGTGGTAGATGGGTTTGGGTGGTAGATGGGTTTGGGTGGTAGATGGGTTTGGGTAGTGTAACGGTTGTCTTGGGTGGAAGAAGGAGAGGACCAAAGCGCAGTGTGGTTAGTGTTCATCTTATTTAATAATAATCCAAACTGAACACTGAATAACAAAACCAACAAAGAAACAACAGAAACAGTTCTGTCTGGTGCAGACACACAAAGACTGAAAACAACCACGCACAAAACACACAGGAAAACAGGTTACCTAAATATGGTTCTCAATCAGGGACAACGATAGACAGCTGCCTCGGATTGAGAACCATATCAGGCCAAACACAGATATAGAAAATATAGAAAAACTAACAGACAACCCACCCAACTCACGCCCTGACCATACTAAATAAAGACAAAACAAAGGAACTAAGGTCAGAACGTGACAGGTGGTAGATGGCTTTGGGTGGTAGATGGGTTTGGGTGGTAGCTGGGTTTGGGTGGTAGCTAGGTTTGGGTGGTGGATGGGTCTGGGTGGTTTTGTGTAGGTTAGAGGCTAGAGAATTAGATTCATATGTAAGTGATTAGACATCTGCGGCTCTGTTGTAGGGCTGGTTGGCCTCTCTTAACTGTTTCCCGAAACATGATGTAGCCTATGCCTTCATATCTAAGCATGCTGTTGAGCGACAGAGCCAGAGACAGACCAGTGTAGTGTGTAGATAATTGAAATAATTATCCACAATATCCTAAAATATTTTGTGGATCTACAACAGCTAAGGGTGATACCGAAAGCACAAAATTGTCAAAATTTGGCATTTTAAAGTCAGTTATAAACATTTTTCACATAAAACCGGTGAGGCCAGGTTGTATCCAGAAGGTAACTCTGGTGTGTGTTTATGGGGGCCGGGGGAGTGCTGAGCCGGGGGCCCGTTGACAAAGTGTTTAGGTTGCATCTCTGTGTGATGGCTCTGTGGGATTACAGTTCCACTTATGATTGATAGATTTATTTGTCACCCGTGTCTCAACGCGAGCCGCTTACACACAGCCCCACACCAGACACGCCATTAATCAGAGTAAATGGGTCTCTTCTTGTGCGCATATCAGAACGACGTAAGTAGAGACATTTGACACGAGTACTGCAGCAAAGCGTATTTACTACAAATAGGAGTGTGACCGGGCTGATCAGAAAACAGGTGTTTGGCAATGAGCTGACGAGCTGACTTTAAACAACTGTAAGTGTTGCTGACGCCAACCCTGAGGAAATGGCTATTTCTTCTTTTAGGATTGTGTTGTTCTGGACAGATGTTTGATTAATGGGGATGTGGGACATCACATTTCATATACCCCTCCTATATATTAGCCTTTAGTTGGGTAATTGTTATTAGAAATAAATAAAGGTTCATGTTAGATACATTTCTGGTAATATTTACGCATGCTTAAATGTAGTGGTCACATAGGCCTACTGTTGCTGGACTCATTTAATCTTCCTTTGTTGTTGTCCCCACACTCATCAGTAACACACAATCTGATTGGACGTCTTATCCAAGTATCACCTCACCTGAGGTGTCGCATTATCTTTGCATAAATGCACACCTTGTCATTATTTATTGCTTAATTAATTAGTGTGCTGCTTAATTAAATCTACATGAATCAAAGAGTCAGAGGCGGTGCTTAGGGATCACTTTACACATGTTAAATATACTGTACTTCATAATCCTGGGAATCATCAATCACCTTCCTCACTGGAATGAACTGATTATATTTGGTCAGTAATCGGTCACTAATAAAGTTCTGGAATACTTGAGCACAGATTCCATGGAAGCCATGTGATTAACAATGGTTCTCCACAATAAGGACAACATTCGGAGAGAGGGGATCTCTCCAACCATTCCGCTGGTGGAATTATGACTGTTGGCCTTAAATATCATCTGGATATTCTGCAGATTAGATAGAGTTTATTTCAAATTCAATCTGTCTAACACCCCTTCCTTCTCAGGCACCAAGAGGCCTATTTCCCGATTTCAGCCCCTGTGTTTGAAATAGATTGGGCCTGTAGAAATAATATCTCCCATTTCTAATTTGTCTCATGGATTGCATTTCATCATCGGCCACCACAGAAGAAAAAAAATCATTTGATCTGTGAAAAGAGTCTGGGAGTTGAAAATTGTATTTCTTCATCCCTCTCTCTGTCGGGGGGAGGTGTTTGGCCTCCTCTTTTTCTCTCCTCCGTAATGGAGTGAGTGTTCCCTGTGGCGAGGGAGAGACGGAGGGGAGGAGGAAGAGGGGGAGATGGCAGCAGTGGGAGGGAGGCGGGGGAGGCCGGTTGACTTGGTGTAATTAAAGCAGTATTAATGGGAGGACTGCGGCGGCGTGAAGGGGAAGGTCAGTCCCTGTGGAGACCAGCCTCTCCTCGGCACACGCTCACTACACACCATCCCCACGCCACACCCCCGTCCCGCGAGACAAGGGCGAGCGTGCACCATTAAGAGGATTTCACCCCCCGTCCTGCCTCGTCCCCCTGGGGTAGGAAGGGCGCTGGGAGGAGAGGGTAGTGGTGTGGTGGGAGCCCCGATTAGCTAGCTGGCACCACGAGCCAAACCTGAAACCCAGCCATGCAAACGAGCGGAGAACCAAGGCTTTAAAGCAGAGGCAAGCACCTGTCACTCAGGCTTGGCTGTCTCTTGATGTAGCCCCTATTGTAATGCTAGGTGTGCTGGTTGTACAGTCTTAGATAGGAGAGCAAGGTTGATTCATCCCTGTAGGATTGGTAAAAGTGCATCTGCTAACAATTCAAAGTGACTCAAATAGGGGGCTTGAACACTTCTGTCAGCTCTTTCTGTACCCCTGTCAGCTCTTTCTGTACCCCTGTCAGCTCTTTCTGTACCCCACCATATAGCCTTTTTTTATTTGGAGATTTTACTGTCTGGATTTGTGAATGTATAGTAATGCTGCTTTCATGTTTAATCCTCCTGGGTTTGAGATGCTCAGGGGCCATAACATGACTGTTATTATTATATAAGGTCAGGGTTAGATCTGACCAACGCCTGGACCTGTCCAAATGTTTTCATACAAATGTGGCTTTATATTGAATATTACATCAAAATGTTTTTAGGCCATTGATGTCATAAGATTAGGTTGCAACCTTTTGTGAACAACCTGAACCCAATGATCAACAAACCCACATTTAACCTTACCGCTTTGCTGAGGAGAAGGGTCAGGCCTCGAAGAACGATTTTTGCAACAAAGGTCTCCTGTCAAGGGAGGCAGAACAATCAGGGTCATGAATGAATGATTCTCAGCCGGAAAGTGTTTATTCCATGATGGTAGGACCTTTGGCTCCATGGTGTTGGCCTGAAAACCTTAACCATGACCCACTGTCTTCCACCTCCATCACCTTCTCCGCCTCCTCCTCTACCTCCTCCTCATCTCCCCCTCCTCAGATCTGAAGAGTAAGACAGGTGGTGTGTCTGGTTACAGTGACACCCTTTACAGAGTACTAGTTTTAATTCCACAACGGCAACAAGGGACAGACTTGAACAAACGACATCTCATCTTCCATTTCCCACACTTGTCATCTGTTAGCGTCCTTGACCTCCTAATCAGACTGCCATAGCAACAACAAGACGGCAAGACGGCGGACAAGTTGTGTCGTGTTATCAATTTGACATGACAATGTAATAAACAGCAATAAATGAACTTGTAGTTTGAAAGGCAGCGTGGCAAATTGAAGCGCCGGGTCTGAAATGCGCCTGGTGCACGAGAAACAATGAAGATGATGGAACATCTAATATGGGAAAAGGCAAGTCGCTTTCCCTTTCCGTAGTCGGTTGGCGTCTATTTGTTTTAAAATATATTTCCCTTGTTTATTATTTCCCCTAACCCTTCCACCCCTCCCCTAATTGGAGTAAACTAATTGACAACAACGCAATGCAGGTTTCTACTTCCAGTTTATACATACTATATATGCATTTCACAGACAGCATATTTTACATTAGTTATCTGTTGTTTGTTTTCAGTCCCAGCCTTCAGATACAATACCCTCAACCCCTCCCATCTATCTCTGAAGACCATCCAGTCTTGGTTTGCTAAGAGTATTATTATATTATTGGTCGATTGACTATGACTTTTCAAATCATCCAGCAGTGCTATTTTATACATTCCTGAACCTGCGAAGATAAACAAGCTACATACAGTATGGGAAGTACCCAAACAAAGATCTAATTATTCTGTCTCTTCGCAGCAAAATCTGCAGAGCTGGGATCGTTGTAGCCCCCATATATATATACTGTATATAACATTCTACTGGTTGCAAGAATTTTGTATAATAATTTCAATGGAAAAACTCTACGTTTTGAATCCGACTTTGGTTTGTTCATCAGTTCATAAACCAAGTGCCGTGGAATCGGTACATCGAAAATCCGTTGTTAGTAATTTTAGATAGAGCAGACTTTTGCATATATCTTTGTTAACTGCATGTGTGACATAACTCCACCAGTCCAATTTATCATATCATTTAGAAAGATTATACTGTTTTAGTTTGTTTTTCTCTCCCCATTTTTATTTATTTATTTATAAATAAATTAATATATTTGAGTTTAACCATAATATTTGTTCTGTATTTTCTGGTGGATTAAACTGAAATTGCAACCATCTTTCTGGAGAAAAATAGCAATATTTTGGAGATGATTTAATTTTCAAACTCGCGAAGTGAGAGGTTGTAATCTGAATGAAGGGAGAAGGCCATTCTTACCAATCTGCTAGAGAACCAGTTCGGATTTAAGTATAGTTTTTGTATGACTGAAGCCTTAAATGAGAGGTTCAATGCATTAATATTAAATAATTTCTGCCCTCCAAATTCATATTCATTATATAATGAGCCTTTGAATTTTGTCTGGCTTGTCATTCCAAATAAAGTGGTGTCTATTTGTTAGCATATTGGGGACTTATGTTGCTGTTAGTGCATTAGCATACACACTGGAAGTGAATGGAGAATTAGCTCTATGCTAACAGTAACACGCTAGCGGTGTTGACGTAGCCTCTGTTTTAGATAGATCACATTGCGTGTAACCTGACCACAGAGGTCTGGTGTGTATTGGTCCAAGCTGTTGAGTCTACCTCATCGTTCATCAATCATCCATACATTCATTCATGAAGGCCTTGAGGCTATTCACCTGTATGTGAGACAGACAGACTGGTTGATAAGTTGTGATTCCTAATGCTTGTAGTGCCTCCGGGACATCTTAGCCAGGGACCTCTACACTTCGAAGTACCAGTTCAGATTGATGAACACTTTCAAGGATTTTTAGAACAGAGTTCTCTGTGTTCTATTTTGTTCAGTTTTATATGGAATGAGCAGTGCTTTGTAATGTCGTCAAATAGTGAGGTACAATGTTCATCAAAGGACGCGTTGTCTCCCCAAAGGGTTCAGTCGATGTCAGACGGTTCAGCTTGAAGCTCAAACGTCATATTGCGGGTTCGTGGTAAACTGTCAAACTGAATGCTGTGAATGGCAACAAAGAGGAAAAGAACTTGGAAGAAATGGAAGTATTGATTTCTGATGACCATTTCTGATTTGTGTCACTACTACATTGAAAACAATGATAATCGTGAATAATAAGGCTGATGTAGATAGATATCCATGAGGCTGTTTAATATCTGCTAACTCCCACTCACGTCTTCATAATATGTGACCTCTACTGATTACCTCTCCTCCCATCAACTTTCCCCTCCAAAACATGGGATTGAAGGCTTAACATGTGATCTGACGCTGAAAGTATCCCCTGACATCTTTAGCTCTCCCAGTCTAATTGCACCGCTGCTATTGCCTTTCCAGTTTCAGAGCCTGTGGCAATTACAGGAATACAATGAGGCTTGCGTTTTCTCGCAGGGCAAAGGGAATGTATATACTAATTCGCAAAGTGCTACAGCTGTCAGTGCATTTTCTGCTCTGTTACTTCAATAAATTGGAAGTCGGAGTAGGGAAAGAATTGGAATATGGCACTATGCGCTCCCTCCAATGGATGAGCACAATTTTGAACAATTCCATTTTCTCCGATGAGGAAACGTGATGTTGTCATTTTAGAGATAGACAGATATTCATGTCTCAGTTTCCTAATAATGAATTTCACCTTTCAGGAAACAATTATTGTGAATAGCATTGTATCTGAACCAAAAATAACATTACAATATTTAGTAATAATGTTATAGATAGTTTGATTATGGTATGGCTATCAACCCTATCCTGATTTAAAATTGAGCTGGAACACATCCTTGCACTCCTAAATAGTGTAGTTTATTTTGTGTTGAGAGGGCTATCTCTCTCTGTCTCTGCACTCTGCTCTCTGTTGCACCGTGTTGAACAGTGTTCCAGTCATTGTGTGGACCCGGTCGTCCTCCAGCTTGACCCTTAACTTCCGTGCTTAGAACATCTTCCTTATTGTTTAGTATCACTGATGGCTGGGTGCAGCTGCAGAGACAGATTCTCTTCCTCATGATTAGCCTTTCCCCCTTCTGTCTCACAGATCCCTCTCTCCTAAGCTGTCACTCACAGCCTCACAGTCTCCCTGCTCTGCTCTCCGTCGCCTTGCCTCTCCTCGCCTCTCCCTAGTCTCTCCAGCCTGCACCCGGAAGCTCCGTGGAGTATTCTAGAATCTGTCCAGAAGCTTCCAGAACCGGGGCTGTGGCGGCTTTAATGACGCCACTGTATAATGTGGGGTCTGGAGGGCACTGTGTGAGGGAGAGGGGAGAAGAGGGGAGAGGAGAGAGACACTCAACAGCCAAGAGAGACTGAGGCTGAGATGGAGACAGGAGGAGCAGTGTGGGACTAAAGCAGTATGGTGTTAACAGCAGCCTGTGCCATTAGAGGAGAGAGAGAGAGAGAGAGAGAGAGAGAGAGAGAGAGAGAGAGAGAGAGAGAGAGAGAGAGAGAGAGAGAGAGAGAGAGAGAGAGAGAAAGGAGCACTTCCTTGTTAGGGATCATTTATTAACCGAGATCATCTTTTAGTTCGCCTTAGGGTAATGGCTAATGTCAATGGCAAATTTCACAGTTGTCTAGAGAAATGAATTTAATTTGTTAAAAAAAAAGGGCCTTTGGCTTGTTGTACACGTTCATTTATTGGAGTTGGTGAACTAGGAGAACTGTTAAGCAACCAAGAACTCTGGCTTAATTTCTCCCCCACGTGAAACACTGACCTTTATCTCTCATTATTGTGGCAAAAAGGAGGATAAAAATGTCAAAAAAGACCATGCCATGGAGTGGATAACGATATTACCACACATCCATAGATGTAAATGAGACCTATAGCCATTGTTGTAACGTTTAACCGTTATAGTGAACCACACAAACTGCCCTGCATCTCACTTTGCTGTAACCGATTTAATGTGTGTTTGTATGTGTGTGTGTGTGTGTGTGTGTGTGTGTGTGTGTGTGTGTGTGTGTGTGTGTGTGTGTGTGTGTGTGTGTGTGTGTGTGTGTGTGTGTGTGTGTGTGTGTGTGTGTGTGTGTATCTGCTTGGAACATATCAGAGATTAAGACTGGGGAGTGTTCTCTAATCCAGCCATTGAGACATAGTGGTGTGGGGGGAGATTGGAGTGCAGACTATGCCCCCCTGCTGGCCACGACTCACGCCATCGCCACTGCTCCTGATGGGCCCACAAAACAGGCCGCGCCCCTCCCCAAAGAGCCTGTCAGGAGGCTACCCTCCCTGTTCTCCTCGCCGCCCCATACTGACAAGCCCAGGGGGTAGTTCAGGAAGAATAAACCCAAAACAAGGAGAGGTCTCCTTCTCTCTTTCTTTACCCTGTCCCTTGTATACAGGACAGATGACACAATGCCTGGATTCAGACTGTATGTGGGAGTCCTATGCACTGCTGTACTGGCCCATGTGCTTCGGGCTCACAGCGAGAGCTTAATTGGGACGGGGGTTAAGGAAATAAGGAACAAAAATCATTTCCACAATCACAGGAATTGAGGAGGCTGGGGGGGAATCGTTTTGGGGGATTTTTTTTTCTTTTCGACAACAGATTGAGGACATATAGTGAAATCATATACAACATTAGGGAGAGAAACTGATGAATGTGTCAAAGAACAATCATTTAGGTCGGAGTGAATTTCAAAAAGGAAGTCAACCTTTAAAAAGATCAAACCAACATTTTGTTTCCCTCGTTCTTCTGTATGTGTAAGTGAATATCAGACTCTGCTGAATAATGACCAGACAGTGACCATAGTCACTCAGTCAGCTTCTTTCTCATTCTCAACTATCACATCTCTAGAAGTGGATGTAGCATTTAGCTGTTCATTCCGTCGGCTGAAGTGTTCGTCTACAGATTATTTAATTGCCCCACAATTTTCTCCTGTCAGAAAAGCAATGTGTACCTCTGATGAAAACGACTAGGAGATAAAAGTGGGAATTAATTAGCCACCTCGTTAGAGACCTGGAAGTGTCTGCCGTGCATGGCTGTGTGTGTGTGCGTGCGTGTGCATGTGTGCAATGTACATGCGTTTGTGTGCGTGTGTGGCTATGTGTGGCCAGCGGCCTAGCAAGGCCATGAGTAACGACAGAGAGGTTGACGGGGTGGATATATGAACTCATCTGTCATCGTCTGTTCTCAGCTTAAAGGGACAATCCGGAGTTGAAACAATAGCAAAGTGTAACACCAAATCAAATCAAATCAAATGTATTGGTCACTTACACGTGGTTAGCAGATTCTAGTTCCGACAATGCAGTAATAACCAACGAGTAATCTAACCTAACAATTCCAAAACTACTACCTTATACACACAAGTGTATAGGGATAAAGAATGTGTACATCGAGATATATGAATGAGTGATGGTACAGAACGGCATAGGCAAGATGCAGTAGATGGTATCGAGTACAGTATATACATATGAGATGAGTAATGTAGAGTATGTAAACAAAGTGGTATAGTTTAAAGTGGCTAGTGATACATGTATTACATAAATATGCAGTAGATGATATAGAGTACAGTATACACATATACAAATGAGATGAGAAATGTAGGGTATGTAAACATTATATTAAGTAGCATTGTTTAAAGTGGCTAGTGATATATTTTACATCAATTTCCATCAATTCCCATTATTAAAGTGGCTGGAGTTGAGTCAGTGTGTTGGCAGCAGCAACTCAATGTTAGTGGTGGCTGTTTAACAGTCTGATGGCCTTGAGATAGAAGCTGTTTTTCAGTCTCTCGGTCCCTGCTTTGATGCACCTGTACTGACCTCGCCTTCTGGATGATAGCAGGGTGAACAGGCAGTGGCTCGGGTGGTTATTGTCCTTGATGATCTTTATGGCCTTCCTGTAAAATAGGGTGGTGTAGGTAGGTGTCCTAGAGGGCAGGTAGTTTGCCCCCGGTGATGCGTTGTGCAGACCTCACTACCCTCTGGAGAGCCTTACGGTTGTGGGCGGAGCAGTTGCCGTACCAGGCGGTGGGTGATACTGCCCGACAGGATGCTCTCGATTGTGCATCTGTAGAAGTTTGTGAGTGCTTTTGGTGACAAGCTGAATTTCTTCAGCATCCTGAGGTTGAAGAAGGCGCAGCAGCGTGGGTGGACCAATTCAGTTTGCCCGTGATGTGTACGCCGAGGAACTTAAAACTTACTACCCTCTCCACTACTGTCCCATCGATGGGGATAGGGGGGTCTCCTTTGTTTTGTTGACGTTGAGTGTGAGGTTATTTTCCTGACACCACACTCCGAGGGCCCTCAGCTCCTCCCTGTAGGCCGTCTCGTCGTTGTTGGTAATCAAGCCTACCACTGTAGTGTCGTCCGCAAACTTGATGATTGAGTTGGAGGCGTGCGTGGCCATGCAGCCGTGGGTGAACAGGGAGTACAGGAGAGGGCTCAGAACGCACCCTTGTGGGGCCCCAGGATTGAGGATCAGCGGGGTGGAGATATTGTTACCTACCCTCACCACCTGGGGGTGTCCCGTCAGGAAGTCCAGTACCCAGTTGCACAGGGCGGGGTCGAGACCCAGGGTCTCGAGCTTGATGACGAGTTTGGAGGGTTAACACGTTTAGATGTTTTACTCACGTCGGCTGCAGTGAAGGAGAGTCCGCAGGTTTTGGTTGCGGGCCATGTCAGTGGCACTGTATTGCCCTTAAAGTGGGCAACAAAGTTATTTAGTCTGCCTGCGAGCAAGACATCCTGGTCCGTGACGGGGCTGGTTTTCTTTTTTGTAATCTGTGATTAACTGTAGACCCTGCCACATGCCTCTTGTGTCTGAGCCGTTGAATTGTGACTCTACTTTGTCTTTATACTGAGGCTTTGCTTGTTTGATTGCCTTGCGGAGGGAATAGCTACACTGTTTGTATTTGGTCATGTTCCGGTCACCTTGCCCTGGTTAAAAGCAGTGGTTCGCGCTTTCACTTTCATGCGAATGCTGCCATCAATCCACGGTTTCTGGTTTGGGAATGTTTTAATCGTTGCTATGGGCACGACATCGTCATTGCACTTTCTAATGAACTCGCTCACCGAATCAGCGTATTCGTCAATGTTGTTGTTGGAAGCAATGCGGAACATATCCCAGTCCACGTGACTGAAGCAGTCTTGAAGTGTGGAATCAGATTGGTCAGACCAGCGTTGAACAGACCTCAGCGCGGGAGCTTCTTGTTTTAGTGTCTGTCTGTAGGCAGGGAGCAACAAAATGGAGTCGTGGTCAGTTTTTCCGAAAGGAGGGCGGGGGAGGGCCTTATATGCATTGCAGAAGTTAGAATAGCAATGATCCAATGTTTTACCGGCCCTGGTTGCGCAATCGATATGCTGATACAATTTAGGGGTCTTGTTTTCAGATTAGCCTTGTTAAAATACCCAGCTACAATGAATGCAGCCTCAGGATATGTGGTTTCCAGTTTGCAAAGAGTCAAATAAAGTTAGTTCAGGGCCATCGATGTGTCTGCTTGGGGGGAATATATACGTCTGTGATTACAATTGAAGAGAATTCCCTTGGTAGATAATGCGGTCGACATTTGATTGTGAGGAATTCTTAGTCAGGTGAACAGAAGGACTTGAGTTCCTGTATGGTCTTGTGATCACACCACATCTCGTTAACCTGTTGCGACGAGCAATCCCGTATCCGGGATCCTATTTATAGCCTCAAGCTCCTTACCATAACGCAATGTTAACTATTCATGAAAATCGCAAATGAAATGAAATAAATATATTTGCTCTCAAGCTTAGCCTTTTGTTAACCTCATAGTCTACCAATACCGGATCCGGGTTCGTGACTACGGCTCAAGCTCATTAGCATAACGCACAATGCGAAAAAATATTCCTAAAAATATTTAACCTCCACACATTAACAAGTAAAATAGCTCAAATGAAAGATAAACAAGTTGTTTATCTACCCAGCAAGTCAGATTTCTAAAATGTTTTACGGCGAAAACAGCACATATTTATGTCAAACCACCACCACAGACATAGCTCATTTGCATAGCCAAGTAGGAAAAAATATGCAATCAACAAACGCAGGATTAAAAGAAAAATCATTTCACTAACCTATTGAAATCTTCATCAGATGACAGTAATATAACATGTTACACAGTACATTCATTTTTTTCAATAATCTGCAATATATATCCATAAATCTCTGTTTACAATGATGCATCGTTCAAAAAATGCTACTAAAATGTCAGGAGAAATGCCGATAGCTCCGGCAGATAACGTCAGCTAACAAGGAATACACATCATAAACTTTGACTAAATATGCATGTTTTACATATGTATAGGAAGATACACTTCTTCTAAATGCAATCGCTGTGTTAAATTTATTTTTAACGTTACAGGTTGCGTTCACTAGGCTATACTAGGAGTCGGCGCTCCAAAATTAGCATTATCGCTCCTCTATCTTGGAGTCGACAGAAACCCAAATTTACCACATAAATATTCCCTTACCTTTGCTGTTCTTCCATCAAAAGACCTGGAAGGGATTATACTTACCAAACCAGCGTTTAGTTTTCAAGTCTGCATCTTTCGGTTCTCAAAATAGCCACATTTCGGTCGAAATGTAGGCAAAATTCAAGTGGATGCGGACCAAAACGTCGAAATTACATATTATATGTCGAGTAAACTTGTCAAACTATGTTCATAATTAAGCTTTAACATGTTATAAAGGTGCACAGAAATCTTGAGGACGAACAGAAACACACACGTCGTATAATCGATCCTGAAGAAAATACATCACCCGGCCAGAGCGCGCAAAACAGTCACCTTTTTTTTTGCTTGGCCGAGATTGAAAGCAGGCTTCGCGCTGAACACGTAAAGTTGGGCCAACTTTTTCCATGACAAGAGAGCATTTGGGAGAATGCATGCCCTGAGGGTTCTGCTTTACATAGAGAAAAAATTTAAACGATTTTAGAAGCTTTAAAGTGCTTTCTATTCGATAATATTTTTTATATGCATATATTAGCAATTTTGGGGAAAAATATTTTCAGTTTACTATGGGCACGCACTTTCTCCAACAGGGGCAGTATAGAGCAAGAGTTCTAAGAGGTTAACAGCACTGTCATCTCAGATTTTCAAAATATGCTTTTGAACCATAGCTAAACAAGCATTTGTGTAAGAGTATTGATAGCAAGCATAGCATTAAGCCTAGCATTCAGCATGCAACATTTTCACAAAAACAAGAAAAGCATTCAAATAAAATAATTTACCTTTGAAGAACGTCAGATGTTTTCAATGAGGAGACTCTCAGTTAGATAGCAAATGTTCAGTTTTTCCAAAAATATTATTTGTGTAGGAGAAATCGCTCCGTTTTGTTCATCACGTTTGGCTACGAAAAAAACCTGTATCCAGGAGTGTAATTATAGCCGGTCATTAGCATAACGCAACGTTAACTATTCATGAAAATCGCAAATGAAATGAAATAAATACATTAGCTCTCAAGCTTAGCCTTTTGTTAACAACACTGTCATCTCAGATTTTCAAAATATGCTTTTGAACCATAGCTAAACAAGCATTTGTGTAAGAGTATTGATAGCTAGCATAGCATTAAGCCTAGCATTCAGCATGCAACATTTTCACAAAAACAAGAAAAGCATTCAAATAAAGTCATTTACCTTTGAAGAACTTCAGATGTTTTCAATGAGGAGACTCTCAGTTAGATAGCAAATGTTCATTTTTTCCAAAAAGATGATTTGTTTAGGACAAATCGCTCTGTTTTGTTCAACACGTTTGGGTAAGAAAAAAACAGAAAATTAAGTCATTACAACGCAAACTTTTTTCCAAGTTAACTCCATAATATCGACAGAAACATGGTAAACGTTGTTTAGCCAGAAGGGGACTAGGGTTCCAAAAATATTCCTAAAAATATTTAACCTCCACACATTAACAAGTCCAATGGCTCAAATGAAAGATAAACACATTGTTTATCTACCCAGCAAGTCAGATTTCTAAAATGTTTTACGGCGAAAACATAGCACATATTTATATTAGATCACCACCGAAACAAAAGGCAAGCGGCGGCCATTTTATTTATTTTCAGTTTACTATGGGCACGCACTTTCTCCAACGGGGGCAGTATAGAGGGGTATCTCTAAGAGGTTAAAATCAATCCTCAAGGTGTTTTTCACATATCTATCGATGATAAATCATTCGTGGCAGTTGACTTTCTCCTCTGAAGAAAATGGAACGCGCATGGAGCTGGAGATTAAGCAATAATTTCGACGGAGGACACCGGGCGGACACCTGGTAAATGTAATCTCTTATGGTCAATCTTCCAATGATATGCCTACAAATACGTCACAATGTTGCAGACACCTTGGGGAAACGACAGAAAGTGCAGGCTCATTCCTGGCGCATTCAGAGCCATATAAGGAGACATTGGAACACAGGGCATTCAAATTCTGGACCATTTCCTGTATGAAATTTCACCTTGGTATTGCCTGTAGCATTAGTTCTGGGGCACTCACAGATAATATCTTTGCAGTTTTGGAAACGTCAGAGTTTTTTCTTTCCAAAGCTGTCATTAAATGCATAGTCGAGCATCTTTTCATGACAAAATATCTTGTTTAAAATGGGAAAGTTTTTTATCCAAAAATGAAAAGAGCGCCCCCTATCTCGAATAAGTTAATCATAAGGCATACGCCCCCGTCCCTCTTCTTACCAGAAAGATGTTTGTTTCTGTCGGCGCGATGCGTGAAGAAACCAGCTGGCTGCACCGATTCCGTTAGCGTCTCTCGAGTGAGCCATGTTTCCGTGAAGACAAGAACGTTACAGTCTCTGATGTCCCTCTGGAATGCTACCCTTGCTCGGATTTCATCAACCTTGTTGTCAAGAGACTGGACATTGGCGAGTAGTATGCTAGGGAGTGGTGCGCGATGTGCCCGTCTCCGGAGCCTGGCCAGAAGACCGCGTCGTTTGCCTCTTTTACAATGTCATTGTTTTGGGTCGCAGGCTGGGTTCCATTCCGTTGTCCTGGGTGAAAGGCAGAACACAGGATCCGCTTCGGGAAAGTCATATTCCTGGTCGTACTGATGGTGAGTTGACGTTGCTCTTATATCCAGTAGTTCTTCCCGACTGTATGTAATACAACCTAAGATTACCTGGGGTACCAATGTAAGAAATAACACGTAAAAAGACTACATACTGCATAGTTTCCTAGGAACTCGAAGCGAGGCGGCCGGAAGTACACTGTTTCGTCACTGTTTCGGTGAAAAAGCTGAAGGATTGGAGAAATTGAACCACTATCAAATTCATAGACAGAGCTATGAGAAGCAGGACGGACTCTCCACGATATCAACGTTACAGTGTTAACCATGTTTTGAGGTTATACAGTGTTTATTTAAATTTACATTGTTTACAAACATTGGAGTAAAAAAGCTTATAGTTGGGGTTTGGATGGGGAACGGCATTTGAACTAAGTTCATGAGGCATTAGTAAGTTATGTTGTTGAAGAATCAACAGGCGCATAGAGTATCAATATATATAAGTCCAAAAATGACGCAGCAACTGCAGATTGCCCATTTCATGATTGACAGGTTTGATGGGGAAATAGACCATCCCCATGTAACATTTTGGGGACAGAACTATTTTCCTTTTTTACTGTGAATATTGGATGGAAAGTGTATTTTCTACATCGGGACCCCAGAAGGATGTCGTAGCGTGATTACGTTGAATAAAGCTCTGTGGTTGTTGATTACATATGAACTGTCTCATGAGTGGAGAGTAATTAGCCCAATAATCTGGATTCAAAGTCAGACTAGAGAAGAGCTGCTTTTCCAGTCTTCCCTGTGATGGAGCAGCACACACTGTGTTAGACACAGACATAGACCTACATACACACAGTATCAGACACAGACAGACAGACATAGACCTACATAGACACAGCATCAGACACAGACAGACAGAGAGAGACCTACATACACACAGTATCAGACACAGACAGACAGACATAGACCTACATACACACAGTATCAGACACAGACAGACAGACAGACAGACAGACAGACAGGCAGGCAGGCAGGCAGGCAGGCAGGCAGGCAGGCAGGCAGGCAGGCAGGCAGCCTTGTCTGAGCAGTGCAGCTGCCCTAACCTTAACCCACTCCCACCCATACCCAGGAAATTAGCTTTAAAACAGGAACATTTTCTCTCAGCCTCAAGGCAAAGTGCGTAAAATAGCATGAGATTAGCGTTTTAATGTTTTATCTTTGCCCCATGGCAAAATGTGTCAAATTGCAGGAAGTTGTTTGCTTTCCCAAACATTTGGGTCCACCCAAATTTCTGCCGGTCCAGTCACCAACAAAGGTATTGCCACTGCCTTGACCCAACCCTAACCCTAACCTTAACCCTTAAACTAACTCTAATTCCTAAACCTAACTCTAACGTTAACCCCAAACCGAACCCTTAATAAGCCTAAAATGTTAACAAATTCAGGACATGAAAAAAGTCCTGACTTTTCATAAGAAAATCTTCTTTTGGACCTTCTGGTGACTTGTCAGGACATTCTGGTGACTTGACTTGTCAAGACAATCTGGTTACTGGTCAGGACATTCTGGTGACTTGTCAGGACATTCTGGTAACTTGTCAGGACATTCTGGTGACTTGACTTGTCAAGACAATCTGGTGACTGGTCAGGACATTCTGGTGACTTGTCAGGACATTCTAGTGACTTGTCAGGACATTCTAGTGACTTGTCAGGACATTCTAGTGACTTGTCAGGACATTCTAGTGACTTGTCAGGACATTCTGGTGACTTGTCAGGACATTCTGGTGACTTGTCAGGACATTCTGGTGACTTGTCAGGACATTCTAGTGACTTGTCAGGACATTCTAGTGACTTGTCAGGACATTCTAGTGACTTGTCAGGACATTCTAGTGACTTGTCAGGACATTCTAGTGACTTGTCAGGACATTCTGGTGACTTGTCAGGACATTCTGGTGACTTGTCAGGACATTCTGGTGACTTGTCAGGACATTCTGGTGACTTGTCAGGACATTCTGGTGACTTGTCAGGACATTCTGGTGACTTGTCAGGACATTCTGGTGACTTGTCAGGACATTCTGGTGACTTGTCCGGACATTCTGGTGACTTGTCAGGACATTCTGGTGACTTGTCAGGACATTCTGGTGACTTGTCAGGACATTCTGGTGACTTGTCAGGACATTCTGGTGACTTGTCAGGACATTCTGGTGACTTGTCAGGACATTCTGGTGACTTGTCAGGACATTCTGGTGACTTGTCAAGACATTCTGGTGACTTGTCCGGACATTCTGGTGACTTGTCAGGACATTCTGGTGACTTGTCAAGACATTCTGGTGACTTGTCAGGACATTCTGGTGACTTGTCAGGACATTCTGGTGACTTGTCAGGACATTCTGGTGACTTGTCAGGACATTCTGGTGACTTGTCAAGACATTCTGGTGACTTGTCAGGACATTCTGGTGACTTGTCAAGACATTCTGGTGACTTGTCCGGACATTCTGGTGACTTGTCAGGACATTCTGGTGACTTGTCAAGACATTCTGGTGACTTGTCAAGACATTCTGGTGACTTGTCCGGACATTCTGGTGACTTGTCAGGACATTCTGGTGACTTGTCAGGACATTCTGGCGACTTGTCAGGACATTCTAGTGACTTGTCAGGACATTCTGGTGACTTGTCAGGACATTCTGGTGACTTGTCAGGACATTCTAGTGACTTGTCAGGACATTCTGGTGACTTGTCAGGACATTCTGGCGACTTGTCAGGACATTCTGGTGACTTGTCAGGACAACATGTACACACACACACACACACGTGATGTGTGCGTCTTTGGTGTTTCATAGTCAATGTTTAAGCCAAAAAGTAAAAAAGAGATTGTGAGAACATGAGTAAATATTTGGAGTGTGTGTGAATACATGGCACACATCTGCCTTTTGGTTGTTAAATATTCTATTTCAATGAAACGACCTTTCAGTGTGAGGACTGTACGTCTGCTGCGCTCGGCGGTGAGGGGGAATATGGTGACAAATAGCCATAAACAGGGCATGCAAATGCTGTGGGGAGACAGATGTCCAACCTTGTGTTTAGTCAGGAGGTAAGGTCACCCTAACCCACCTCTATCTATCAGTCTTCTAATCAGCTAAAAACAAACCAATGCTCCCGCTAGCTCCCACTAGCTCCCGCTAGCTCCCACTAGCCCCCGCTAGCTCTCGCTAGCCCCCCTGCATAGATAAGACCACTGAGAAGAGGGGACAAACAAAAAGAATAAACAATGAAGTTAACTGATTAAAGATTCAACAAGTAAACATTCATATTACTGCAGTGATAGTGAAACTGGGAGAGAGAGAGAGAGAGAGATACAAAACTGGCCGAATAAACAGGGCAAGCAAAGCAGATTGAACCATGTGTGTGTGTGTGTGTGTGTGTGTGTGTGTGTGTGTGTGTGTGTGTGTGTGTGTGTGTGTGTGTGTGTGTGTGTGTGTGTGTGTGTGTGTGTGTGTGTGTGTGTGTGAGACAGAGGGGATGGACATAAGGAAGAGAACTAAGCTGGATCTTAGATTGTTTGTATTGCCATCCGTTTCTGACTGCTGTTCTGGTCTTCTCTAGCCGATACAATATGGACAACTGGAACAAATACCTTCATCTAAACTGTTGATAAACATCTATTGACTCTTCCTCCTTCCATTTATCCTCTACATCTTAATATCTCCATTCTCTAACATTTGGTTTATGACAGTATTCCATTTGAGTCTATGAATGGCAATTTTCAGTAATAACACCAATAGTTTAATATTTTGTTATTGTTTTTTTAGTGCCATAATATTGGTAATACTGCAACATTACAGGACAAGACCTGTGAATGAATTCATGGCCCAGCTAACCTTTCATATAGGCCTAACTGATATTTATTTTATCACCTGAGTTTGTGTTGATGTCAGTGAATAAATAAGAGGGTTGTGAGGAAGCAGGGTTTTGCCTTGATGTTCAGCCAACTTGACAATTAATTCACCCTCACCTGATGAAAGAGGTTTCTACTAAAGGAGAGAGAGGAGAGAGGGAGGGGCAGAGGGAGGGGGGCTACAGAAGGAGGAGAGAGAGGGAGAGAGAAGGAGGAGAGAGAGAGGGAGAGGGAGAGAGAGGGAGAGAGAAGGAATAGAGAGAGAGAGGGAGAGAGAGAGGGAGAGAGAGAGGGAGAGGAGGAGAGAGGGAGGGAGAGAGAGGGAGAGGGAGAGAGAGGGAGAGAGAAGGAAGAGAGAGAGAGGAGAGAGAGAGAGAGAGAGGGGAGAGAGAAGGAAGAGAGAGGGAGAGAGAGAGGGAGAGAGAGAGAAGGAGGAGAGAGAGGGAGAGAGCGGGAGAGAGAGGGAGCGAGAGGGGGGAGAGAGAGAAGGAAGAGAGAGAGGGAGAGGGAGAAAAGGAGGAGAGAGAGGGAGAGAGAGGGAGAGAATAGAGATGTTTAAAAAGAGAATCTTCAGAGTTAACATAATGAATGATACAGTAATATTGTACACTGAAGTAAATCACCACAGTGATATTACCAGTTCCAAGTTCATGGTTTCCCTTTCTTTTTGTATCATAATGTTCCATTACTTTTTTTAAGTGTGCTTCATTTGTGATGAGTGTTCCTTTTACCCTCTTGCAGTGATCCAGAGATAGTAGAATTAGAGCCTTGCTCCTTGCAATTAAAACCTTATTAATGGAGGAGTATGTCTGTGCGTGATCTAATTGCAGAACACGTTATGGGAATGATTCATTGATGCAGGCTGTAAATAGTCTAGGAGGCTATAATGATAACACGTTCTGAGAGTGTGGCCCTTACAACTGTGCCACTGATATTTCTAAGTGAAACAATATTCCAAAAAGGTTTAATGCTGTACTGTATGTTTAACAATAAGAATATGACCCATAAACTGTATCACTGCCCTTTCTCAGTAAAATGCAATATCAGAATCTCCTGGTTTACAAGAACTATCGATTTAGATGTAATTCATTAGAGCTGTGGCAAAACATGATTTACATTTTATTAGAAAGTGACATTACACTCTCTTGCCCCAGCAATATTTCCCAAGCATCACAGCCCGGTCTCATAGACTAGATGTAACATAGTAAATGTAAAGACGCTCAAATCAGAATGATATGTCCAGTTTGGTATGGTTACATAAGACAGAAGGTTACTTGGTTGGGTGGGTGGGTGGACATGTATCGTTGACGGACATTTAGCGCAAACTTTTAGCAACCCAAAGGTTGTGTGTTCGAAGACTTGCTACTTTTGAGCTACTTTGCAACTACTTAGCATGTTAGCTAACCCTTCCCCTTCCCCTAACCGTAGCCTTAAGCCTACCTTAACCTTAACCCTAACCTTAACCCCTAACCCTAGTCTAGCTAAAGATTAGTCACCTAGCTAACATTAGCACTAGCCACCTAGCTAACATTAGGCACAACATATTGGAATTCGTAACGTATTGTACAAATTGCAATTCGTAACATGGAATTATCTTAACATATCATACAAATTGTAGTCCGTAACATATCATACTAAATGGATGATGGACATCTACAAATCAATATATACCACACGAAACGTAACATATACTAATTGGAGTGTCCCGGATTTACACTTATTGTGTTACGTCTACCCCTGAGTCTAAGTTGAGCATCACTGTAACTAACAACTGTAACTTCAGAACAACAAACAAAGGCTCCTGAAGAAGAAGTGTACCACCAATCAGAGAGAGAGAGACAGTGGAGTAGAGAGAGAGAGAGACAGGGAGGTAGAGAAAGAGAGACAGGGAGGTAGAGAGAGAGAGACAGGGAGGTAGAGAGAGAGAGAGACAGGGAGGTAGAGAAAGAGAGACAGGGAGGTAGAGAAAGAGAGACAGGGAGGTAGAGAGAGAGACAGGGGAGTAGAGAGAGAGAGAGAGAGACAGGGAGGTAGAGAGAGAGAGAAAGAGAGACAGGGAGGTAGAGAACAGGGAAGGCAGAGGGAGGTAGAGAGAGAGAGACAGGGAGGTAGAGAGAGAGAGACAGGGGAGTAGAGAGAGAGAGAGACAGGGAGGTAGAGAAAGAGAGACAGGGAGGTAGAGAGAGAGAGACAGGGGAGTAGAGAGAGAGAGAGACAGAGAGGTAGAGAGAGAGAGACAGGGAGGTAGAGAGAGAGACAGGGGAGTAGAGAGAGAGAGAGACAGGGAGGTAGAGAGAGAGACAGGGAGGTAGAGAGAGAGAGACAGGGAGGTAGAGAGAGAGAGAGACAGGGAGGTAGAGAGAGAGAGAGGGAGGTAGAGAGAGAGAGACAGGGAGGTAGAGAGAGAGAGACAGGGAGGTAGAGAGAGAGAGAGAGGGAGAGAGAGAGAGAGAGAGAGAGAGAGAGAGAGAGACAGGGAGGTAGAGAGAGAGAGACAGGGAGGTAGAGAAAGAGAGACAGGGAGGTAGAGAAAGAGAGACAGGGAGGTAGAGAGAGAGACAGGGGAGTAGAGAGAGAGAGAGAGGGAGGTAGAGAGAGAGAGAGAAAGAGAGACAGGGAGGTAGAGAACAGGGAAGGCAGAGGGAGGTAGAGAGAGAGAGACAGGGAGGTAGAGAGAGAGACAGGGGAGTAGAGAGAGAGAGAGAGACAGGGAGGTAGAGAAAGAGAGACAGGGAGGTAGAGAGAGAGAGACAGGGGAGTAGAGAGAGAGAGAGACAGAGAGGTAGAGAGAGAGAGACAGGGAGGTAGAGAGAGAGACAGTGGAGTAGAGAGAGAGACAGGGAGGTAGAGAGAGAGACAGGGAGGTAGAGAGAGAGACAGGGAGGTAGAGAGAGAGAGAGACAGGGAGGTAGAGAGAGAGAGAGAAAGAGAGGGAGGTAGAGAGAGAGAGAGAGAGAGGGAGGTAGAGAGAGAGAGACAGGGAGGTAGAGAGAGAGAGAGAGAGAGAGAGAGAGAGAGAGAGACAGGGAGGTAGAGAGAGAGAGGGAGGTAGAGAGAGAGAGACAGGGAGGTAGAGAGAGAGAGAGACAGAGAGGTAGAGAGAGAGAGACAGGGAGGTAGAGAGAGAGAGACAGGGAGGTAGAGAGAGAGACAGTGAGGTAGAGAGAGAGACAGTGAGGTAGAGAGAGAGAGACAGGGAGGTAGAGAGAGAGAGAGACAGGGAGGTAGAGAGAGAGAGAGAGGGAGGTAGAGAGAGAGAGACAGGGAGGTAGAGAGAGAGAGAGAGAGAGAGAGAGAGAGAGAGAGAGAGAGAGAGAGAGAGAGAGAGAGAGAGAGAGAGAGAGAGACAGGGAGGTAGAGAGAGAGAGAGAGACAGGGAGGTAGAGAGAGAGAGAGAGGAGAGGTAGAGAGAGAGAGAGAGACAGGGAGGTAGAGAGAGAGAGAGACAGGGAGGTAGAGAGAGAGAGACATGGAGGTAGAGAGAGAGAGACAGGGAGGTAGAGAGACAGACAGTGAGGTAGAGAACAGGGAAGGCAGAGGGAGGGCTCTTCACAATATTTCCTCTGGTGAATACATCAATCACACCTCTGTGGTCCATTAATACCGCAAAACTTTCCCTTCATTCATCAACATTTTATTTGGCTTCTTTGACATTGGCGTTGGATGTTTGTGATGAGGCATTTTTCCTCGGACTGGGCGGGCGTGAAACAGGCAGGAGGGCGGGAGACAGGACAGACTAGCTGCCAGAGCCCAGGTTTGGTTGGTTAGTACAGGGCAGAGGAGAGGAGAGTGGAGGGGGAGTGTGTCTTTCAGAGAAGCAAATGTAAATGGGTCTTCAACCATTAATCTCCGAGGCCTGATGGAGCAGAGTGGCAAGCCAAGCTGTTGAATGTCTAAATAGGGCCGTGCATGGTGATTTATTATGGAGATCCATGCATTAGAGCCCATGGCCCATCAATAGCCATTAGCTATGGACACCTCTGCCAGGCACCACCCCAGAACAGACACTCAGACCTGGGGTGCAAAACAACAAAACACAGGGTGGAGGATGGAGGCTGGACATGCTGTGATTGAGACAGATCGATGGTTTAAAGGAAACATTTTTAAATGCAAATATGGAGTTCTTTGATCTTAGTTTTGTTTCACAGATGTTTCACAACATTTTGTCTTGATCCTCTGCAATGGGTAACTCATGTGGAGTAAAAATATACCTGGTTATACATTATGCTGGGGGTGCATTTGGTTCTGTTCAGCTTCAAACACAATTATTTGGTGTGTTCTAATCTACCGTTACTGGACCATATTTTGAACCATGGTGAAGCTAAACCAACAAAAAGGTTGCAAAAGGAGTAACCGTTTCAAGTAGTGTGTTTGTGCGTGTCTGTGGCCGTGTGCGTGACCATGTGCACGTACGCATGTGTGTGTGAGTGTCAGCGGCTGTGTGTGTGAGGCGAGGTGGTCTATTTTGGCCGAGGTAATCCATCCATTGTGTTGGAGTTCTTCATCTGTATCAATTCATTGAAAACATGCTGGCCCCGAGGTCTGTAACTGAGCTGACCCCTCTCCTCCTCTCCTCTCCTGCCACAGCTAGTAGAGAGAGAGACCTGCCTGGGATTGGGGGTGCTTGGAGAAGACTGGGGGAGGGGAGAAGGGGGTTGCTAGCGGACCATGGGAAAACACAGTCCCTCTACTCTCTATAGCACTTGTTCCACCCCACTTCACCCCACACCCACCCCATGTGTGCCACTTGTCACTGACCCCCCACCCCCATCCCTTTTGAGACGCTCTCTCTGCTGTGTCGAAATTGAACCCCCACAACCTCCTACCCCCCCAAAACCACCAGCCCCCCATTCAGTCCCCCAGGCCCCCATCCCAGACTTCCACACCCCCATGCCCCCATAACCCCAGGCCCCTACCTCCACCTCTCGTGCCCAGAGCCGGTGCAGTGTGCTGGGGCAGAGGCCGTGCCAGACCCCCGTGTCCAGTCCTCCAGAAGAGAGAAGACTAAAGGACCACAGAATAACACAGTGGATCTCTGTCATTGTCTTCAGGCAGGGAGAGCAGGGGCCGAGAGGAAGAGGCTTTTGGGGAGGTAGAGACTAACACACACACACACACACACACATGTACACACTCTCCCATCTATATGTGCAAACTTTAAGCAGTTAAGGTAAAGTAAATGTTTAAAGGTAAGGATTATTACAGTTGTGTGCACCACTCAGACAACATTTTAATTGCTCTACGGTATCCATCCCTTTGCCTACAGTACTTTCATTAACACCATGAAGTTTTTTTTTTTATACTAAATTAATCATTACCATGGACCATTAAGTTCTCCATTTTCAAATAATTGAATTTGTCAGCAGTTATTCTCTGTAACTGAAAATCATTCATAATAGCTGCATTGGATACTAATTAAAGAAACAAACACTGGAAGTCTGTCCCAACCCTGTCCTAACAAGCAGGATATGTTGTTGTGAGGATAACCTGCTGCTGTAACAGGCTACACTAAACTAAACACTGATATTCTGATAAACGCTGAGTGCTGTAAGACATCCAGAAAGACTTGGGAAAGGAAAAGGGAAGTAGAGGAAGAGTTGCAACCAGCAGGGGGAGGTAGGACAAAGGGAAAGAGAGAGAGAGAGAGAGAGAGAGAGAGAGAGAGAGAGAGAGAGAGAGAGAGAGAGAGAGAGAGAGAGAGAGAGAGAGAGAGAGAGAGAGAGAGAGAGAGAGAGAGAGAGAGAGAGAGAGAGAGAGAGAGAGAGAGAGAGAGAGAGAGAGCAACATAGAGAGCTACACAGAGAGAGAGAGAGCTACATAGAGAGCTACAGAGAGAGAGAGGGAGCTACATAGAGAGCTACAGAGAGAGAGAGAGAGAGAGAGAGAGAGAGAGAGAGAGAGCTACATAGAGAGAGAGAGAGAGCTACATAGAGAGCTACAGAGAGAGAGAGAGAGAGAGCTACATAGAGAGAGAGAGAGCTACATAGAGAGCTACACAGAGAGAGAGCTACATAGAGAGCTACAGAGAGAGAGAGAGCGAGAGAGAGAGCTACATAGAGAGCTACATAGAGAGCTACAGAGAGAGAGAGAGAGAGAGCTACATAGAGAGAGATAGAGAGCTACATAGAGAGCTGCAGAGAGAGAGAGAGAGAGCTACAGAGAGAGAGAGAGAGAGAGAGAGAGAGAGAGAGAGAGCTACATAGAGAGCTACAGAGAGAGGGAGGGAGCTACAGAGAGCGAGAGAGAGAGAGAGAGAGAGAGAGAGAGAGAGTGAGTGAGTGAGTGAGTGAGTGAGTGAGTGAGTGAGTGAGTGAGTGAGTGAGAGCTACATAGAGACCTACAGAGAGAGAGAGAGAGCTACAGAGAGAGAGAGAGAGAGAGAGAGAGAGAGAGAGAGAGAGAGAGAGAGAGAGAGAGAGCTAGAGAGAGAGCTAGAGAGAGAGAGAGAGAGAGAGTGAATGAGCGAGAGCCTGATCGATCTCATTGTCTTTATGGTGATATATCAACCACTCCCCACTGAAAGGCTGGCTGACTGGGCTGGATCTCCCCTTGGCTGACTGGCTGGGTGGATCTCCCCTTGGCTGACTGGGTTTGGTGGATCTCCCCTTGGCTGACTGGCTGGGTGGATCTCCCCATGGCTGACTGGCTGGGTGGATCTCCCCTTGGCTGACTTGCTGGGTGGATCTCCCCTTGGCTGACTGGGTTGGGTGGATCTCCCCTTGGCTGACTGGCTAGGTGGATCTCCCCTTGGCTGACTGGCTGGGTGGATCTCCCCTTGGCTGACTGGCTGGGTGGATCTCCCCTTGGCTGACTGGGTTGGGTGGATCTCCCCTTGGCTGACTGGGCTGGGTGGATCTCCCCTTGGCTGATTGGCTGGGTGGATCTCCCCTTGGCTGACTGGCTTGGTGGATCTCCCCTTGGCTGAATGGCTTGGTGGATCTCCCCTTGGCTGATTGGCTGGGGAGATTAGCTGTAGGAGTACTACCACAGTATCCTGCTGTATCCTGGCCCATCTCAAATCCAGCTGTTAACACTGCAGGTGTGGCATTCTAAACTGCACACTGATGACCTCTGTCTGTGTCCAGAATCGGAAAAGTTTGGATAACTTTTTGTTTGTTTGTGTGTTTACCCATCTTCCTTCGTTTCCGTTACCTTCACAGTATTGTGAGGCCCATTTGTCGGGATCTGGGAACCTATATGTGAACTGTTTTCCACCATTATATTATTCTGTTTAAATTCTTACCCTTGATATTCCTCTTCTTTCACAGCCACATCCTCCTCTAGGTGTGACAGCAGTATGTTTTGTGTTTCATCTCTCCCAGACCGACCAATAGCTCTCTCCTCCACTCTGTTCCCAGACCGACCAATAGCTCTCTCCTCCACTCTGTTCCCAGACCGACCAATAGCTCTCTCCTCCACTCTGTTCCCAGACCGACCAATAGCTCTCTCCTCCACTCTGTTCCCAGACAGACCAATAGCTCTCTCCTCCACTCTGTTCCCAGACCGACCAATAGCTCTCTCCTCCACTCTGTTCCCAGACCGACCAATAGCTCTCTCCTCCACTCTGTTCCCAGACCGACCAATAGCTCTCTCCTCCACTCTGTTCCCAGACCGACCAATAGCTCTCTCCTCCACTCTGTTCCCAGACCGACCAATAGCTCTCTCCTCCACTCTGTTCCCAGACAGACCAATAGCTCTCTCCTCCACTCTGTTCCCAGACCGACCAATAGCTCTCTCCTCCACTCTGTTCCCAGACCGACCAATAGCTCTCTCCTCCACTCTGTTCCCAGACCGACCAATAGCTCTCTCCTCCACTCTGTTCCCAGACCGACCAATAGCTCTCTCCTCCACTCTGTTCCCAGACCGACCAATTGCTCTCTCCTCCACTCTGTTCCCAGACAGACTCATATCTCTCTCCTCCACTCTGTTCTCAGACAGACTCATATCTCTCTCCTCCACTCTGTTCCCAGACCGTCCAATAGCTCTCTCCTCCACTCTGTTCCCAGACAGACTCATATCTCTCTCCTCCACTCTGTTCTCAGACAGACTCATATCTCTCTCCTCCACTCTGTTCCCAGACCGACCAATAGCTCTCTCCTCCACTCTGTTCCCAGACCGACCAATTGCTCTCTCCTCCACTCTGTTCCCAGACAGACTCATATCTCTCTCCTCCACTCTGTTCTCAGACAGACTCATATCTCTCTCCTCCACTCTGTTCCCAGACAGACTCATATCTCTCTCCTCCACTCTGTTCCCAGACAGACTCATATCTCTCTCCTCCACTCTGTTCCCAGACAGACTCATATCTCTCTACTCCACTCTGTTCCCAGACAGACTCATATCTCTCTACTCCACTCTGTTCTAAGACAGACTCATATCTCTCTCCTCCACTCTGTTCCCAGACAGACTCATATCTCTCTCCTCCACTCTGTTCCCATACAGACTCATATCTCTCTACTCCACTCTGTTCCCAGACAGACTCATATCTCTCTCCTCCACTCTGTTCCCAGACAGACTCATATCTCTCTCCTCCACTCTGTTCCCAGACAGACTCATATCTCTCTCCTCCACTCTGTTCCCAGACAGACTCATATCTCTCTACTCCACTCTGTTCTAAGACAGACTCATATCTCTCTCCTCCACTCTGTTCCCAGACAGACTCATATCTCTCTACTCCACTCTGTTCTAAGACAGACTCATATCTCTCTCCTCCACTCTGTTCCCAGACAGACTCATATCTCTCTCCTCCACTCTGTTCCCAGACAGACTCATATCTCTCTCCTCCACTCTGTTCCCAGACAGACTCATATCTCTCTACTCCACTCTGTTCTAAGACAGACTCATATCTCTCTCCTCCACTCTGTTCCCAGACAGACTCATATCTCTCTCCTCCACTCTGTTCCCAGACAGACTCATATCTCTCTACTCCACTCTGTTCTAAGACAGACTCATATCTCTCTCCTCCACTCTGTTCTAAGACAGACTCATATCTCTCTCCTCCACTCTGTTCCCAGACAGACTCATATCTCTCTCCTCCACTCTGTTCCCAGACAGACTCATATCTCTCTCCTCCACTCTGTTCCCCCTCACCTGCTTGTTTATGTCCCCAGTCTGCTGCTACATGCTGCAACACACTACATGATAGGTAGAGGAGTAGAGGGGACGATGGATCACAGGAAGGGTGAGAGGAATATAAATGAAACGGGGTTCCTCTACAAGGCTGTGCATGTTTGATGGGTTGAGGGGAGCCACAGACACGCACACACACACACACACACATGCTCCACAACCCTCCACCCCCCATTTTTGCAAATTACAACTGCTTTCCTCAGCTGCCTGTGGCCAGTCTGGTTTTCTCTCTAGTTCTGGGGGAGGTGTGTGTGCAAACATGTGTGTAAGTGTCTGTGTGCCTTTGTGCATGTTTGTGTGCGTGTGGGTGTGTGTGTGCATGCATTTGTGTGTGTGTGGAGGTGAGTCATGCTTGGGAGGGTGCATGTTCCACAGGCTTCTTATAGAAAGCGTATAGGGGGGATTAGCGAAAGTGTCCGAGGACCCTCCAGTTTGGCCCAGTGCCCTCAGCCTAGTTGGGAGGGGGGGGAGGGGGGTTACTGGTTGATTGTCAGTGTCCTGTTGGCTCGGCAGCTGTCCCCTTCTTTCCTCCTCTTCAATGAGGCGCTGAGTGGCAGCAGATCTATTTCACCGTGGAAACGGGGCAACACAAAGCTCTGAAAGCTGCTCTTATGCCACGTCTCCGTATCCCTTTACCTGTTACCCACATTAATTATGCCTCAGTACAGGAGCTGGAAAGCAGACACCGTGGATGGACCCGTAGATACTGCTGGCCTGGCCTACACTCCTCTTAACCAGAGCCTCTCTCTTCCCCTTCTCTCTCTCTCTCCCCCTTCTCCCCCCCCCCTTCTCTCTCTCTCTCTCTCTCTCTCTCTCTCTCTCTCTCTCTCCCCTGCTTCTCCCTCTCCCTCTCTCTCTCTCCCTTCTCCTCTCTCTCTCTCTCTCTCTCTCTCTCTCTCTCTCTCTCTCTCT